>NC_081564.1:87510110-87540846 GCF_022355385.1 Mustela nigripes | reverse complement strand
TTACATTCTCGTAAGTAAAAAAAAAAAGAGGAAAAAAAGGCGGGGGGGGGGGGTGATTAAAAACAATCCAGAATTCTGTCCTAAGACTCTAGGTAAAAAAAAAAAAACCAAAAACTAAAGTGGAAAAAAACAAAAAAAAAAAAAAAAAAAAAACTAGAAATCAATGAAATTTAAAATGAACAAAGGCAATAAAACAAAAAAGCTGATTATCAAAAAAGCACAAAAATTTTTGGCTACAGCAATCAAACTATGAAATGCTATGAAAATAAAAGTATTCAGCTGTAAAAAGAAAGATCTATAACAGCATAAAAAATACTACTTATAAAAGACTAAATATTGACTATGTCAATAGTAAAACAAAGCTAAAAAAAAAAAACCCTTTTTAAATTTTTAAATTTTTAATTAAAAGTTCAGCTTTTGATCCTGAAATAGCCAGAGTGGAAAGCAGTGTTAATATTGGTTTTAAAAATTGTTTTTAAGTATCTAAAAGCAGAACAGGTACAAATAGGTTTTAGTACAAATATAATTTTTTTACTTAAAAGATTTCTCCTTAACATATAATAATAAACCAAAACAGCTCTAACCAAAAACCAAGAGTTTGATTCCAAATCAAAATAAAAATTGGGCGCACCTGAGGGGCTCAGGCTCAGTCAGCTAAGCGTCCACCTCTTGGTTTCAGCTCAGGTCATGACCTCAGGGTCATGAGATGAAGCCCCAAGTCAGGCTCCACACTCAGTGTGGAGTCTGCTTGAGATTTTTTCTTTTCCCTCACCCTCCCGCTCTGCCCCTCTCTGCACACATGCTCTCTCTCCTTCATTCTTTCTCTCTCAAATAAATACAATCTCTTAAAATAATAATAAAAATAAGTAAAAATCAAAATAGATCAAAATATGATCGGATGATCAAAGTAAAAAAAAAAACTACCAACCTGCCCTGGTAGTTGGCAGGTATGGATACTTTCTCTAACATTCTTTCTCATCTTCAAAATCATAATAATCAAAAGTCCTAATGGTTAAAAAGCCATGTTTTAAACTTCTTGGCAAAATCATGAACACTAAATAAAACTGTTCATGTTGGATAACATCCTCCTAAATTGTTTTCTCTTTTAATTCTAATGAGGTGAGTAGCGTTGATTGTTTTAATATTATTTTCCTTAAGATCTCTAGATCTCATGGAGTTAATTACATTTTTCTAACCTTGTTTGTTTTGTACATGCTTCTTTGTAAAAAGAACTGTTTATCCAGGAGTCCTCCACTAAGGGTCTAGGGCATCTAAAATCTCTGGGAAAGAAAGCAGGCAACAGAATTTAACAAAGAAACTATTTATGTCATTATACACAGGGGAACCTTTATTTTAAAAATTTTAGCATAATTAACCGGTATTTCTATTGAGAAATATTGATCTAAGATACATTACAAGTGTTTGACAATCAAACAGCTTGTTTTTCAGAGGTAAACTAGGCAAAAATATCACAAAGCCAGGTTAGGTTTTTCACAGTATGTCCTTTTGGTGCCTATTTCTACATTTCACTATATTGCTCTCACAGCTTGGTGCCTCGTGTCCTCACGATGACATCTGGATGAGGTTCCCACCATGGCAGCATCCCACCTGGGCCCACTTACGCCTGAACCTGTCCTGCCCTATCTCTCAAGCCCCCAGCTGTTATCTGCCATCACAACCTACAAATACCACATCTCTGAAAAACTAAAGAATATTAAGGTCAGAACAACATAATGATTTATGCTTCCTTTGTAAGACATTTTCCTTCTGACATACGCAACTCCAGCTCCTGAGGCAAGCCAGCAGAAAGGAAATCCTGAGGTGGAAACTTTCAATTCCTTCGAATCCACCATAAATGACAATCCATGTGACTTGATTAAATGACAACACTGCTTAGAAATTAGTAAAACTCACACTACAACCCCCAGCAGACACACACACAAAATGTTGAGTTTATAAAGCATCAGTAGCAAAGTCAAGAGATTTGGACTATTCCTTCTTCTTGCCACAAACTAGTCAAAACCTGTATGCAATCGCTTTTCCCCTCTGACTCTCAGTGACTGCACCCACAGTGCGAGAGGCTGAGACAACACTCCAGTGTCTCTTGGCAAGGTAACAAAAACAACAAGATACTATCAAATGGTACAACAGACTTTACAGAAGACTATTGGAACTAATACACCGTAAGACACCGGTCACATGACATATTTCTATACAGTAGCAATTAACTAGTGAAAATTAGACTGTGGACTCTAAAGGATCATTTACTATGGGACCAAAAGAAACAAAATACTTCTACATAAATCTAACAAGGTACATGTAAGATCTGTATTCTGCAAACCACAAAATACTGATAAAAATGAAAGGCCTAGGGGCACCTGGGTGGCTCACCTGGGTTAAAGCCTCTGCCTTGGGCTCAGGTCATGATCTCAGGGTCTTGGGATCGAGCCCCACATGGGTCTCCCTGCTCAGCAGGGAGCCTGCTTCTCCCCCTACCCTCTGCCTGCCTGACTACTTGTGATTTCTGTCTGTCAACTAAATAAATAAAATCTTTTAAAAAAACTGAAAGGCCTAAATAAATATGAAGATAGACTGCATTCACAGCTGGAAAGATTCAACAATGTGATGATGTCAATTCTCTCTAGCTTCAACAGACTCAATACAAAAAATAACTGAATACCCTCATGCAAGAAAAAAAAAAATGCAATCCGTACTTCACACAATATAAAAATATTTAACTCAAAACAGATCATGGATCTTAATGTAAAACCTAAAGCTTCTACAAAAATTTCCTATTAAAAAAATAGAAGAAAATCTGCATGACCTCAGGTTTAGCAATGAGTTTTTTAGACACAATGTTAACAGCACAAACCATAAAAGAAAATACTGATCAACTGGATTTCCTCAAATTAAGAATTTCAGCTGCTCAAATAAAACTCACAAGAGAATGAAAATACAAACCACAAAATATCTGCAAAACACATAGTTGATAAATTACTTTTGTCCAGAATATATAAAGGAGTCTCAAAATTCAGTAATAAGAAGATAAACAATCCAAATTAGTTCAATTGGGCAAAAGATTTAACACTTCACCAAAGGAGAATACTAATAGCAAATAAGCACATGAAATTAGGAAGGAAATACAAATTAAAACTACAATCAGATACTAAAGGCAGAAACTTAATAGGTTGGCTAAAACAAAAAAACCTGACAATACAAAGTGCTCATAAGGACAGAAGCAACAGTCCAGTGGTAATGCAACATGGCAAAGCCACTCTGGAAAACCATTTAGCGGTTTCTTATAAAACTAAACACACACCAAAGCTCCTTGCAAACCCATTCCTGGGAATATTACAGTGACGAGATTTCTATCCCTTTTGTTCATAATCTCCAAACACCGGGAACCTCCACATACCCATCAGCGTCAGAATGTATGCACGAACTGTGGTGTATCCACACCATAATAGCATACAGCTCAGCTGTTTTACCACGCCCCAACTTTTCCCTGTTTTCACTCTTACCACATTTTGACCTGCTTCCCACTCCATTACCAAGGTTACTACTAAACTACAAGAAACTGACATAAGAGCTGAAATGCTCCTGTTTGCACTTGTGGGTCACCATTTCAACAGAGCCAGTGAGATATTTTGCACTCTGCACATGATATCTGACGGGGTACCTCTACACCATTTATTTGTTGTGTGTTCTTTTGACTAGTGAGCATTACATTCTGCTCTACAATCCATAACTGAGGAAAAGAAAAAGCTTCTAAGAGATATATTTTCAAGGGCAATCACCACTTTATGTGAGATAATGACCTCCAAGGGTGTAACTAAACTTGGAAGGCTAAAGAGGTTGAGAAGCCATGTGGAATTTTGTAGAATTCACAGAGAAACAGATGTTTTCTAAAAGATTATTTTTAGACAATCTTTTTTTTTAATTATTAAGGAATTTATGAAAGTCCAGGTCAGTTATATTATCCTTCTAAATCAATTTGTTTAAAAGCCTGATCTTTTAAAATTCAGAAGAATAATGTATATTTAACTTATTCTATAATTACTAGAAAAGTATTAATTAACAGTAGTAAGAAGAATAAGCTATCTATGCACTATAAATAGAAGGTAAAAAAAATCATTTTCAAGTCATTTCTGAAACCATATGATGTTAGGTGGGTCATAACATTAGTACTTTTCTTTGAAACCTTATATAATTACTAATCTTTTTAATTTTTAAACTGAGTATTGACTTTGTAATAAATGAATGCAAGTAGAATTTCAAATCTGAAATAGTCTGAGTTATACTGACCATTAGCACTAATTTACAAAGAGACATATATAGATATTACTTTAAGAGCACCTTGAATTATCTTTCTGTTTAATGCCTTATATAATGCCACAATTTTTCAAAAGGCAAAGAAACACATCTGTTTCTACCCAATTTCCCAAACTATTAAACGGTGATACAATGAATCTCTTCAGTCCTGGCTGGCCCTTCCAACAATGCCTTCCCTCCGAAGCCTCTCGGCCTAGCACAGCCAGCCGCCCTGCCGCGACACTTCCCACCTGGCTCCGGCCCTGCTGACCTTCTTCCTCATTAGCTCACGCCGTCTACTTACTACTGTTTCCTTTCGCGTCCTTCTCATGGTTTCTACGTCCTGTTAGATTGCAACCTCCATGGGCGCCAATGATTTTTGTCTGACTTATTCATTACTGTATCCTCGGCGTTTACAACAGTACTAGACCTAAGCAGTGTTCAATAATAATTTTCTTTAAAATTTATTTATTTATTTATTTGACAGAGATCACAAGCAGGCAGAGAGGCAGGCAGAGAGAGAGGGAAGCAGGTCCCCCGCTGAGCAGAGAGCCCGATGCGGGGCTCCACCCCAGGACCCTGAGACCATGACCTGAGCCGAAGGCAGAAACTCAACCCACTGAGCCACCCAGGCGCCCCTCAATAAGGCGCCCCTATTTTTTAAGTGAAATAATTTACACACTTACATACTATATGTAATATATATAAATGATCACTTTCTTGGGACGCCTGGGTGGCTTAGTCAGTTAAGTCGCTGCTTTCAGCTCAAGTCATGATCCCAGGGTGCTGAGATCGAGTCCCGCATCAGGATCCTTGTTACCAGGTAGGGAGCCCGCTTCTCTCTCCACCTCTGCCTGCCACCCTGCCTGCTTGTGCACACATGCTCACTCGCTCTCTCTCTCTCTGACAAATAAATAAATACTGCCTTAGAGAAGGGCAAAGAGTATTAAGGGAGGGAACGCTGTACCCAGATTCCCTGGAAAGTTTAGGAATGTAGACATAAAAGAAGAGCCAGTTAGCATTCTAGAAGAAGTCAGAATTCAAGGAAGCAAGGGAAGACTAAGCTGAGGACAGTAACTGGAAGGCTGGCCTGGTTGTCTATATCGTGTCCGTATCTACACATGACCCACCCCGCAGCACAAAGTAAAATGGATTCTTACATAGGAAGTGCCCATTACTCATAATGCACCTTTCAAGATAACTTTGGTAACCAGAAAACAAACAAAACCCAGGATCCTTGCCCTAAGTCAGATCACAAAACATAACGAACAACAAATAGTACAAATAAATAAATTCTGGAGTAAGTTAAAATGCGATCAGTGCTAAGCCGAGGAGTAGAACAGAAAGGAGAGCAGGAGCACCAAGCTGAAGGAGGATGAAGCAGTGAACAGGGAGGGTGAGCAGGGGGTCACTGAGATGGTGGCTTTTGGGGATGGTCTCAGAAGAGGGGAAGGTGTCCACCAAACAGGTCCATGAGTGAAGAACATTTCAGTGAGTGTCACCAGTAGGGCTGGAACACTCACTAGACAGCGTGCTCTGCATATACAAGGCCAAAAAAGCAGCCAGTGGGGCAAGGAGCGTAGTGAGCCAAGGACAAGAGGAGGTATGGCCAGAGAGTCCCAGGGTTCAAGATCACAGAGACCCTGCAGAACGCGGCAGGACCAGCGGTTACTCGGAGGGAAAATGTGCTAGGCAGAGCAGTGACACGACTTAAGCATGTTTTCAAAGGATCAAAATGGCTACAGCGTGGACGACAGATCAGAGACGGTCAGCAGCAGAAGTGCGAGACCTACAGGGCCTAGCACAGTAATCAAGGAGATCAGGAGCACTGCAGCCAACGAATGCCACGGCCACCGCAGAGGGAGGAACAGTTGGATTCCGAACATATTAGGAACACAGAGCTCATCATATCTCTTCCATGGGTGTTTTAATACCCATGTACTAGGAATTCTGAATTCCTCTTACTAAAGCCCTGATAGCAGAATACGCTACAGTGCATATTCCTTAAAAAAAGGCAATAGACAATTATAACAGCAATAATAACTTTTCTGCTATGCTTACAACTGTGACTTCTATTATAAATGCCTAATTGAAGAAAAGAAAAAGAGCTAACAAAAACTTCTAAAATCATGACCAGTTTACTTTTACAGGGGAAGTATACGGTGAGCGCCATATTGTCATTAAAACCACCTCCCAAAAGGAAACAATGAGTATGTTTACTGTGATCGTTTTTTTCAAAATTCCAATTAAATGAACTGGTCAAGGAAACACAGGTTTATAGTCCAGAGCACACGCTCCAAAGGCTGTAACTATTACAATAAGGACAACATCTGCTGAGTTCTGGTACGTTGCTGGGGGATTTTTTAGGAAGTTTCAAAACGTAAAATTATTAGATAATAAAAGAACTCACTTTACGCTAACTCATTAAACAAAGAAGCCACCTTTACAAACCACAGAAGGTTCTGGTCAACGTAGCTCCTCTCCAGTTTCCATGAGCTAAGATTAAAAACTTGGCCCATTCAAATAAGTTGTTGTCTTCCAAATCATTACGCAAAAATGATGCCATTTACACAATAAAGTACTCAGTTTATAATATGCAGATACTCAAGAAAACTCTCTGGAGAACAAAATTCTCTCCTTGCTGAACTGTTCCAAAACTTGAAAGCTACTGGTTGTTTGGTAATACTGAACAGAAGATATGAAATAAGTAAAATTTATCCAAAGTATTTTAATATAAAACAGTAAGTAGAGGGGAAATTTTAGAAATTTAAGAATCAAGCAATTAGTAAAAAGTTTTTATATTTAACTTTTGAAATTTAACCTTAGAAATTAAATAGAGAAAAAATGCTTTTATCTTAAAGCTCTTTTTAAACAAATTTCAGAAATATATATAAATTTCCCAATATCTTAAGGAAAAAAATCTGTTACTCTGGGAAAAAAAAAACAGTCCTCAATTTTGCTCTTGGATATTTCAGAAACCTGTGAAAAAAATCTGCAAAACTCCTCACTATTAAATCTATGGGGCTCAAAAATAATTACTTAGCATCTTTTATAATCCAGACTTTACAGAAACTTGTTAAAAGCCGGAGACCAAGTTTTGAATAAGCTAGTGTATGATATCACAAAACGTTATGCCACTAATCACCACAGTTCTATGATTTCCACTACAAAAATATCAAAGCAAAATAGCTGTCAAAGGCATAAATTAAATCAATTTTAAATTGAACAGAAAATTATTTCCTATTTTCCAAAGGCACTGATTTGGAGTGATCTTAAACCTCTGGAAAAGAATTCCTCAATTTTCAAAAATTCTGAAGTCTAATTACAAGTAATTATAGCTTTTCATTTTCAACATGATGAAATAATTTGATTCTTTTTACAAGAGGTCTGGTTTAGCTCAAAACAGACAAGTGCTTCTGCACTGAGTTAGTACACAAAGACAATAAGGATCATTCTCAATAGAAAATCAGGGCTACATATATGTTGGCCATAAATCATAAATGCTGTATTCAAGCAAAAAAGCGTTTGTATGTTCTGCAAACACAACTCATTCACTTAGATCAATGAGACAAAGCCTGCGGCCCACTGTTAGATTCGGCTTTAAAATAAGAACAGTATGGGAGGGAATAAAAGCAGCAACGCAGAGTTATCTCAAAATTCAGACCCAAGTGCTCTTCAGAGGAAAAAAAGAAATTCAAACCTTTTTGATACTCTGTTTAGTCAAAGGAACCAAACACAAATCATCCTACAGCAAATGATAACTAATGTTAGTTTTAACCCACTGAGCCACCCAGGCGCTCCTCTAATGTTAGTTTTAAATGCTTAATACAAGACCTAATACTTGTCCCAGAATAATCTTACTTCTATGAAAAAAATAAATGGAATCCTATAAACCATACAAGATATTCCTAATTGTAAAACTACAAAATAAAAGAATAAACTAATTCAAAAACTTCAGTTTCGGACAGCAATAAATACTTTTGCCTGCAAAATTTGCAATGCTGCACATTTTTCCACCTTTTGCTTTAGAAAGTGCCTTTTGCTGATGACTCACATTTCCAGTGATTTGTTATATGCTATTAGAACAAAAGCTCCATAAAACTGCTTTCTACCCTGACCTTACACACCTGGTTACAATTACATCTTCAGAAAGCAAACCAGGAGTTTAGCAAGGACATACTAACAAAAGCCGACCAATCAACAAACAGAAGCAAATATTAGAGCCCACCCACTCAAAATTGCAATAAAGAACCCACATTATATTCCTTACAAACACAAGTGCACACACTCACACACACGGGGTATACACACACCCAACACATGACAGCCATCAATATGACACAGTGTCTGAACACAGATCACCCAGTTGTAAAATGCTCCTGTCAAGACAAAAGTTGACCAAGTCAATCCACGAAACATTTTTCTAGTAAATGCCCTTGGGGAAAAAAAGATCAAATTTGTCTTTTTAAACTGTGAGCCAAAAAACAAAATAAACAAAAAAATAAAAAATAAAAAACAAAAACAAACAAAAAACAAAAAACAAAAAAACAACCAAACCCACCAGAACTTTAGAACAACAGTGCAGTCATTGTAATACACGTGGCTTTAGGATATTATTAAGTTCTTACATTACATCAAATAAGAAACCATCTTGGCTAGAGTCCAAGATAGAATCATAATAACGAAATCTCAGTTGCAGTAAGTTCTGGCCAAAAAGAGGGGGCTCTGGTCATTTCCACTTATCAGCTTCCCAAAGCGCCTTATAAAACCGGAGGAGACTAGGAACATCAAGCCAATTCCCTTTAGAGATAGAGAGATGCATATTCCCTGCTCTGAAGCCAACTAAAGCCACCCTGCGTCTTCAGAACACTGTAAGGAAAGGAAGGACAACCTGTACCTGCTCTAACAATGTCCACAGAATGTGTGTCTGTTTCTTTTCTGACCACACTTCCCAAAGGGAAGAGCTTGGTCAACTGGCCTTGGGATACTTAACTTGCTTTGTGTCAAGTTAGGCGTCCCGCCAAAGAGGCTTTAACACACCTGCCTCTTCCCTCAAATAATCAAGGACTTCTACAAATTCAAATGTGTTTTCTAGTTTACTGACCCTTCTACCTTCTGCCATAAAACATTGGTACGGCCATCCCTCATACGACAAACCGGGGAAGAACACATTCACAATATCAACCACGGTGTGGACCATGGGGGGGGGGATCCAATCTCAGGTGCATTTCCTCTCCGGATGGGTGTGGCAATAAAAGGAGTTCAAATATTCTCAGCCAGTGAGATGATTATATGCAACCCTATGTAAGGAAGTTCATTCTGTGTCCTCCGAATATGTTCAAATCACTGAGAGAATCAGAAGAGGCAGAATGAAAGAAACCAACTTCCAGTGCTTAAAGGATTACCCCACAGAAGGGGAATCACGCTTGCTGTGTGACTCCTGTGCATACAAACCCAAAGACATACAATTGGGAGATGCAAAGAAGCAAATTTCAATGAAAAACGTTGTAAGAAATAAAAATAGAATAGGGGGGACCTGGGCGGCTCAGTCCGTTACGTCATATCGGCTCAGGTCATGATCCTGGGGGGGTGGTCCTGAGATCAAGCCCCACATTGGGCTCCCTGCTCCGCAGAAAGCCTGCTTCTCCCCCTCCAACCCTACCACCCTGTTTGTGCTCTCTCCCAAACGCATAAATAAAATCTTTAAAAAAAACAAAACCAAAAAAAAAAAAAAAAAAACCAGACTTCCTTAAGAGGTAGTAAATTTCCAATCTAGTAGAAACAGAATATTCAAGGAGGGATTATGCAACCATTAAAAGAACCTTCTGCATTCCCTGACAAATTTTCCAGTCCTTACGAGCAACCATTTATTGCATGGCCACTGCATGCCAGGAACTGCTCTAATGACTACAGCCATGAACAAGAATGAGAACCAGAATCCTCCCTGTACAAAGCATTCACATATAGAGAGGTACAGCGATAAAAAGATAACAGAATAATGTTGGACAAGTCTGGTTTTAAAATACAGTAAGACATCCTAATACAAACACTGAGGAAGTTAAAAAAATATATGGGCCTATGACTCAGAGGAAAGGGTAGGCCTATATCACTGATCCTATAAATCAGTCACTTCTAGATGGTAATGAAAAAACTAGGAATACAATTAACTGCTCCTATATCCTTAGCTCTTATGCAAATTCTAATCAATCAGTTAACAAGGTAGTCAGAAAGTCTATTCTTTTAGGTAACAACAAGAGGAAGCAAGCATAACTTCTTACGGGCCAATCCCCAGGTGCATCAATTCCCCATCTTCTATTCTAGCCATCAATCTCCTTAACTTTGCCTAAATGGCTTTAATTATGTTCTCTTCAGCATCTCTGAATTTTACTATATTTTATTTTACTATTCAGCTTACAAATAAAGCACAAAGAAAACCCTGGCATCACTTTTCAAAAAAAATATTCATATATATAATCATCTTGTCTTGACATTTTACAGATGTATATATTTTTTAAAGATTTTATTTATTTATTGGTGAGAGAAAAAGAGAGAGCACAAGCAGGCAGAGTGGCAAGAAGAGGCAGAGGGAGAAGCAGCCTCCCTGCTGAGCAAGGAACCAGATGCAGGACTCATCCCAGGACACTGGGATCATGACCCAGGCAAAGGCAGACGCTTAGGATCATGACCCATGTGAGGTCAGACGCTTAACCAACTAAGCCACCCAGGCATCCCAAAGATGTTTATAATATTTATATCACTCTCATTTCAGTCACTGAACTTCCCATCCACCAAGAAAGAAGGGTAAAAATCCCTAATCTGCTTAACATTTCAAAAATATATTTCACAATTAAGCCAAACTTCTGAAATGTTGAAATTCATGTTAGTTCAAACTGTATGAAAGCTGCTAATTTGGAATCCCATAATTTGAGCCAACCCTTGCAGTGAGAATAGCTAAAAACACTATAAAAATATGTAAAATGTGTGATTAAAGACACTGAAGAATTAACAAAAGACTGAAAAATTACATGGCCAGGACCTGAGGGAAAAAAAGAGGACCACGACAATAAGCTCATGAAGATAAAACTGGCATTTGGGGTTGCTTTCCTAGGAGGATTTGCAATTCAGCAGAAGATGGCAGAGAGGCCGAATGGGCTTCTGACCACCATCAAACTGGAGTCCAAGGCATGCCATGGTCGTAGGGAAGGAAGAAAGGGGAATTCCCCAAGGAACCCAATTCTTGTGCGGTTGAACCTCAAAGAATCTACCCTAAGAGCATGGTAAACCAGAGCAGAGAGGCCATCAGAGTCCTACAGCCCACCTCAAATTGTAGTAACCCATGCAATTAAAATGAGATGACCCTGGATGGCTAATATCCATATCCCCAGCTATGTAACAGAAGCTAATATAAATCTTCAATGCAGGCATATCTTAAGTTACTACTAATAAGTCTGTTAATAAAATATCCATCACATTATAAAAATAACCAACACAAAAAGAAAGGAAAAACAACAAAACAATTTAAAAAACCAACAGAAACAATAGGCAACAAAAACAGACCCAAGGTTGTAATGCTGGAACTATCAGAAAGAGACTTTAAAACAATGACCTCTCGGGGAGCCTGAGGGGCTCCGTTTTTAAGTGTCTGCCTTTGGCTCAGGTCATGATCTCGGTGTCCTGGGATCAAGCCCTACAGTGGCCTCCTTGCTCAGCGGGGAGCCTGCTTCTCCTGCTCCAGCTCTCCTAGGCTTGTGTTCCCTCTTGCACTCTCTCTGTAATACATAAATAAAATCTTTTAAAAAATTAAAATTAAAATAAAATAAAGACCCCTGCAAAGTTCAACAGAGACTGGTAAAATTCATTTGAACAGAGGGTAAGGATTTTAGATTTTACAAGCCATAAATTTTCTGTCACAACTACTCAAGTCTACACAGAGATTTCTACAGCCAACAAGCACATCATTCAAAATTAAGACACACACACACACATAAAATTAAAAAATAAAAAATAATGCATATATTATACACACACACTGTATATATATATATATATATATATTTTTTTTTAATTTTATGAAGGGTGCCTGGCTGGCTCAGTTGGTAATATATGAAATGCTTCATCTCCAGGTTATAAGTTCAAGCCCCTCACTGGGTGTAGAGATAACTTAAAAACAAAATTTTAAGAAAAAATTTCAGATGAATAAAACATAAAATCATTCATCACCGAGGGACACACACTAATTAAAACACAAAAGGGTAACTCAAATAATAACAAGTTAATAATAAAACACAAAAGAGTATTTTTCAGGAACAAGGAATTCTGTCACATATAGCTCAAGACAGAGAAGGAATGAAAAGATAAACAGGTAGATGAAGGAAATGAATAACTGCCTATATAAAATAACAGTCCCAAATAGTTCTCTAAGACAGAGGGGCTGGGGAAGAAGACCCTGTGGCCCACTCAGGCTCTGCTTGTCCAAAAGCCCTGTAAGAGGAACTGTCAGTCCACTTAGTTGAACAGTGGAAAAGTGCAGGACAAGAAGCCAGTTTCTTGGATTCCTGCCCTGTCAGATTATGACACGGGCCTTCATGAGTGTCCTTGTCTGGAAAAATATCCCAGAGACAATGGTGACTTACTCTATCATACACTTGAGGACAAAGAGGACAACAGCATATGAGAAAACACAGGCTCTGAAAACTATAAATTGAAAAGTGATTCAGAAATGGTGGATCCTGATTGTGAAGAAGTTTTAGAAATGTGCTTTACTTACATATTTTATTTTCATGTAAGCAAAAAGAATAGTATCTTTTTAAAACTATCTAACCTAGAGGCATCTGGCTGGCTCAGTCAAAAGAATATGTGACTCTTTATCTCAGGGTCATGAATTTGAGCCCCATACTGGGCATAGAGACTACTTAAACATAAATAAATAGATAAATAAATTTCAAAAAGTATCTAAACTCTGTCCACTTTTTTAATACACATACAAATTCTGATAAGAAATATATAAACAAAAATAAATACATTTGTATATATAAAAATGCAGAGTTCCCACCCACAGAGACCTTACAGTTGAGTGGGAAGGCACTGACAATACAGAAGGGAATAAAAACACAAACAAAATACTTTCTAGGTAAGTTACACCACAAGGAAATAAAAGGTTAAGTGAGAAGTAGGTGGTCAAGAAAAGGCAATTAAACTAGCATCCCAAAGTCAACAAAGAACAAGCCAAAAACACTTCCCACCATCCCCAGTCCCCCCCCCACCATCACACCCCCCACCAGAAACAGGGTTGGTTAATTCAAGGTCAGTGTGGATAGTGAATATTGAGAAGGATGGAGGCAGGAAGTAGAAGAAAAGTTCAGAGAAGCAAATGGAGCTCTATTTTGACCTAAAGTATGAGATGCCTTCAGAATATTCAAGCAAACACATATCAAATAAGAAGTAAAATGCACAAGTCTGGTCCTCAGGAAAGAAGAGAAGAATAAAGAATCAGGGCTAGAGATAGAAACTTGGTGGACTGGCACTGAGATAGATTTTAAAGCCGTAATATTAAAGGACATCTGTCACCCACAGAGAGAGTATGGATCAGAGGCTGGTGTATGACAACATGGGCCAAATGCAGCCTCCCTGTGGTTTCGGAAACCTGGTTTCATAAGACAGGGCCACACTTAGTCATTCACGCGTTGCCTGGGGCTGCTCTTGTACTGCAATGCTGAGTAGGTATGACAAGAGACCAGGTCGCCTACAAGTCCAAAACATTTACTACCTGGCCCTTTACAGAAAAAATTTAATGATGACTGGTACGCGCAGATGAAGGACTAGATACCGGAAACAGAGCTGGGGTAGGGGGGTGGGTGCAGGCAGGGCCATTCCAAGTCCAGCAGAGGGAGGGAGCAAGCGTAGGTTACATGAGAAGGAGCACAAAGTGAGGCAACAAAGAAACCAACACCAAAAACACCCCAGGAGACTACGGTATCGCAGAAGCCGAGAAACAAGGACGATAAAGACAAATCAGACAACCCGTCTTGACCACTGCGCCCTGACTCCAGTAGCCCAGCACTAACTGGTAATACACTAAGAACAGTTTCAGCTCTCAGAGGAGCTACCAAGTCAAGCAATAAAACCCCGAACACTGGTTTCTTGTTTCATAACACTTAACTCCCCGGCCCTCGCTCAAAGCTGAATCATTACTAGACTCACTGATGGGGTGGGAGGAGCAATCTTTGCCTAATTTTTCTTGTGGTTCTTTCCTTAGAGGCCTGAGATCAAATGTGCTCTCAGGAGAAGGAGGAAAGGGACCAGATTGTTAAGGTTGCCAATTTCCATGGTGTAAACACTCCCAATTTCAAGCTACCAACAGTATTCTCACCTAACTCAGAGAATCCCTGCACATCTAACCGTTGTCCCAGCACCATAAGCTGGTCTGATCCAGCTTCGGCACACAAAGCAGGGGAGTGGTGGGCAGAGGACTTTGGCAGGAACACAGAAGGTGGTAACACTGTGAGGACACCTGGAGAAGGGCTGAAACAAGTCTGAGACTCCCCAGAAACACAAAAGGTCGCTGAATACTCCTGAAGTGAGGCGAAGCACCAAACTTGAAGCAACCACAGGAAAACTGAATTTAGTTCTTCATCACATTCCCGTGTTACAGAGATTTTAGCTTCTGTGAGGACTGCTTATACCTTTAAAATTACAGGCACATATTTTCTAGAATACATTAATAGCTTCCTTAAATGGTAGGTCAGAGGGCACTGATGACATATGTAAATATTTGGAACCATGTGTCCTAACTAACAATTGACCTGTGTACGCT
Source organism: Mustela nigripes (assembly GCF_022355385.1). Classification (NCBI taxonomy): domain Eukaryota; kingdom Metazoa; phylum Chordata; class Mammalia; order Carnivora; family Mustelidae; genus Mustela; species Mustela nigripes. The sequence continues at coordinate 87,525,722 of NC_081564.1, read as the reverse complement.
ATTGTAAAACTTTAGGTAAATAGCGATGGATCATGGACACAGAGGTGAGCAGAAACTGCAAGGATATTTAAATCACAATGAAATAGGCCTTTTTTAATCCTCAGGACGTTTATACTAAAGCAAACCCACTAATGAATACCCACTGACCTGCTATGGTCTCCCAAGGAAACGTGTGTCTCCTCCAAACGGAAACGCATGCGGACCACCCACAGCGGACAATGCAAGGAGCCCTCAGACAGGCCCAGGTCTTCATCCCCAGAACCTAGCAGCATGGCACCTGAGGAGCCAAAACAGTGTGCAGACATGGTTAAACTAAGGATCCTGCTACCGCCGATGACCCACAGCAGCTCCGGGTGAGCACAAGAGTCCTTCCAAGCAGAGCAGGGAAAAAGGAGGCTCAGAGTCCACGAGAGCGGTGGGTGCTCTGCGGGCTTTGAAAATGGAGGATGGGGCCATCAGCCAAGGAACATGAGCGGCCTCTACAAGCTGGAAAAGGCTAGGAAACATATCAGCCCTTAGAGTTCTAGAAGGAACCAAGTCTACTGAACCTCCATTTTAGCCATTTTGGAATTCTGACCTCCAGAACTGTAAGAAAATAAATGTGTTGTCTAAAGCCAGCAAGTTGTGTTATTTCCTTTCAGCAGCAATAGGAAACTCCCCCACCAACCTATCCCTCCTCTCATGGCGCCAACACAGGGGAGCCCCTCCATCTACTGTCAGTGACTCCACGCAGGGAACACCACAGGTAACGAAACAGGCAGCACCCAACCCAACGCCCAGTAAATCCCAATAACTAATAAAATAAGAGGCCCAATAATATGATAAAGACCCTTTCTTCTCTTCTGCTTATACTGTGCCAATGTAGGGAGAAGTGCCAAAATGACTAACATAAATTGGGAGGAAAGTCAGAAAATATTACAATATATTGCTCCTTGTTTCATACATGTTTGTTTCACTTTACTTCCCTGCCATAACTCAGGGCAGAATCGTAACAGAAGTCAATAATTATTTATTTGCATATTTTTTGGAAGTCTAAATATCTAGTTAGAAAAACCATGTATTTGTCTTAAATGACTTAAAAAGCCATGAATTTTTGTTATTTTTAGGCTGCTGTTTAGTCGACCCACCTTCCATAGACATTCATCAAGCCAACTATGAGTGCTTGACAGAGGATTTGAACTAGTGTCTTTCAGACACCGTACTAGTCAAGATTCTCCAGAGCAACAGAACCAATGGGATATATGCAGACTTTTATAAAGGGGGAGACTTATTATAAGAACTGGCTCATGCAGTTACAACAGCCAAGAAGTCCCACGATCTGCCGTGCACAGGCTAGAAACACACGACGTCTGGTGGAGTGAGGCAGCCCAAGTCTGCAGTCCCAAGAACCAGCAGCTCTGATGTCCCAGGTAAGAAAAGATGGCAACGCAGCTCAATGAGAGAGCAAATCTGCCCTTCCTTCTCCGCTTTATCCTATTCAAGGGCTCTCCACAGACTGGGTGATGCCCGCCCACATCAGGGAGGCAGACTTCTGTACAGGCTACAGAGTCAAACACTAAGCGTAATAGCTGCTACTTTTATTGTCTCTTTATTGTCTCTTCCAGAGACACAGCCCATGGGGCTTGGGGGTGGAGGTGGTGCGGCTGCCACCGCAGAGGCTGGAGAACACGAAAAAGTGCACACAAGGCCTCGGAGAGGGACGTGTGCCTTCCTGACCAGCCGAGGCCAGTGGGAACCGTGGGTAAGGATCAGAATCAACAGGAGGGAAGGAGTGAAACAAGGACAAATGGGACAGTGACTATCCAGCCCCTTCTTTCGAGAGCAGTTCCAAAGCCAAAACGGGTTCCGACACAGCTGCACAGCACACGTGCCCCTCAAGCCACCATGGGGTGAGGAGGGCAGTGGACCCCAGCACGCTGGAGCGTGACCCGAAGGAGGACAGAGATCCTTCCTACTGATACACTGGCTGCACAGAGAACAACACTGAAAACTAAAACATATGAATTCATAATGTGTGCCCACCACTCAGGCCCATGCATACTCCGTGAAATGAGGAATGTCTCAAGGATCTGGTTCTTCAGCAAAGTACTAATGAAGAAACCATGAGTACATCAGAGTAGAAAGGGTAACTTCGGGCATGGGGAAAATCAGTGTTAAAAAAAAAAAAGAACAGCATTAACAAAATCCAATGATCCCTTGTTTACAGACCTCATTTCCCATTTCTTTCAAAACCCAATCCACGGTTCTAAAGCTACAGTAAGTGCGGGGTACTCAAGTGCTTACGTAAATGACTTCAGAGGTCACTGAGACAGAACTCTGATTAATTGAACAATCCAGGAAGGTAAAAACTCCCAAAACATGACATTACTCCTATGACAGCTCTGCTGAAGCAGCCGGCCCCAAGCAAAAGGAGAGGACAGTGAATAGTGAGACAAGCATTTGGTAAGGCCGCGCCGCAGTGGAGTGCTCAAAGTCAAGTCAATCAAATGATGGCAGGAGTGCCTTCTATGTGAGAACACTTTCTTTCACAAACTAAAGCACTTAAAACACGGTTTAAGTCCATCAATAACAAAGTAACTCCCTAAAATTAAAAAGGGCACCTTTGGGCATGCAGACACCATGGGAGCCTGGTACCGCTCGGGGGAATGCTTGGTGAACTCCAACCCCCCAAAGTCCGCGCTCCTGAGGGGCTTCATGCACAGCCACAGGACAGACAAGGTTTTGCTGCCGCCTCAGGACAAAAGAGGTGGAACAACCATGAGCCTGACGAGTTGAGTCCTGGCTCTAACCAAGTTCCAGCAAACTCGATACTGACGATCCGAGTTGAGTCCTGGCTCTAACCAAGTTCCAGCAAACTCGATACAGCTGCTTCACCTAATCTCAATTTCCATTCCTCGAATCTAGAAATAAAAATGCCCACCCTATGCCATCATCCTAAGGACTAAATGGGACACTACACATAAGACACGAGTATGTCCCAGATATCAGGAATGTTCATAAGCGTAATAGCTGCTACTTTTATTGTCCCCACAAGCTGTCGGGCATTAAGAGCACTAGACCTGGAAATCAGGTGATTGGCTATGATTTTCAATCTGTCATATAAGGTAATGTACTGCATTTAATGTTAAACAATGCAGTACGCACAAGAAAGGGAGTTTCGTTTCTTTAGTAAAGGACCAGCATGGTAAAAGCACTGGTTTGAGTAACTCCACCTACTGGTGTGCAAGCAGGACCAGGGACAAAAGCGAGATCACAAGCAAAGGCTGCAGAGCAGACACCGAGCAAGAGACCGGGTAGGGGATAGAGCAGCCCTCGGGTAGAGAAACGAGGACGGTGTGAGGCTGAGCCCCGGAAGCATCCTCACAAAGGGCCAAATGGCTGGCTGTGGCGGCTCAAGAGGAGACAGCTGGAGAAGACGCCGTTTTCCAGTCCAGAAATGGGAGACATGGCGGCCTCCGTGGAAGACGTGGGGACCCCAGCAACAAGACACAGGAGAGGGTCTTGAAATCTGCTGACTTAAGGTTCTCCTAGAGGAACATCCAGTAAGCAACCACACCCAGAGGGAACTCTCCGTCCCACGGGCTACTCATAAAGGATCTGGGCCTCATTCCCAGATCCGCAGTCTCCAATGCACACGGATCCACACTACTCAGGACACACACTTTGTAGAGGAGTGCACACGTAGGACCCGGGAGGTGAGTCCTTGAGACACGAGGGCCAGACTTCTCACCTCCAGAAGGAGATGTGCTTACAAGCGACTTAATTCTCGAACTCCCTTGTAGAAATGGAAACACAGGCAACAGGACCGGCTAAAACACATTTCCCACCATCAGTTCACTAAGCTCTCGTCAATGAACTGTAGCTCAAAATACAGTATGGGACTTTCAGATAGGTCTTTTAAAGGAAGAGGGTGCCTTCTCTGACTCCCACCATGCCCTCAGCCTAGAACACAGATGCAATGGCTGGTGCCCCAGCAGCTCTCCTGGACTATAAAGTGACCTAGAAGGTGAAGACCCTGCTCTGAGGACATGGGACAGAACACAAGATGCCCAGATCTCTAAAAAACATTAAGAAACTTTCTTTATGTGAGCTAGAAATAAACTTGTATCTATTAAAGCCAATGTAAACTAGTATTTCTGCTCTTTGTAACCAAACTAGTCCTAATTAATACACAGTTAAAAAAAAAAAAAAAAACCCTAGAGATAAAATGTGTGGCAAATAAAACTAATTTACTGTTTACTCTTTGCTTGGCACTGTGCTAGATAATTCATTATGTATTGTGTCATTTACTCCTTTAAAACTACCTCTATTTAGCAAACAACCCAGATGCCAAACCCGGTGAAGAACACAGCTGAGGTCACATAACTAGCATCGGCAGAACCCGGACCCAAAGCTAGCGTTGCAGAATCCAGGTCTCCTGACCGCCTGCCTTTAAAACTGAAGCTACACGCCCACTCAGCCCAGACACCCTGTGAACAGGGGCCCTCTCCCATGGCCTTGGGCGGCACAGCAACACATTTCATGAAAAAAACAAACTTGGGGCACCTGGGTGGCTCAGTGGGTTAAGGCCTCTGCCTTCAGCTCAGGTCATGATCTCAGGGTCCTTGGATCGAGCCCCACATTGGACTCTCTGCTCGGCGGGGAGCTTGCTTCCTCCTCTCCCTCTGCCTACTTGTGATCTTTGTCTGTCAAATAAATAAATAAAATCTTTAAAAAAAAAAAAAAAAAGAACTTCCTGTGACTCTGTGCCTGGGAATCTACCATCTCTCATCTACAAGGGACAATAAATGCTAAAGATAATGATAAAGAGCTGGAGGGGAGCAGGGTGAACAGAAACATGGCATCCACCAAAACCAACCTTTCTTGAGGCTACTTTCTCATTTTATGAGCTCTTGTTTTTAAGAATTGACTAGATTTCAAAACTCACTTTTTAAAGTAATTAAAATACTTCCTATGGGTCGTGATTTGGGCATGTGAAAATGTTTTCAGAGACTGTGGTGATCACTGAAACTTGTTACTTGTTACTTGTGAAATGTGACTCACTGGACATGGGTAATCTGACATGGGTCCCCAAAGCCGCTCTCCGACATACTATGAGCTGTGAGGGTCCAGAGTCCCTGTAGAGCTGCCCCACACCAACCTGTCCTTCTGCAGGTCCTGTCAACAGAGTGTGGGCCAGCCCTGCACGGTTCCCATGTGCAGACTTAGGGGCAGAACGTCACTGCTGGAAAATGCCTGTGTGGACCTGCTGACCTCTGTGTCTAACTTTGAGAGGGGGAACTTCTTCAGGATGACGATGACCTTGAAAGACTCCAAGAATCAACTGTGACATGCCACTTCCTCCCGAATCCCCTAAACCTTCTCTAAGGTCCCTCACCTGATCCTAACAGGAGAGCGCTTCCTGAATCCTGTCACCCTTCTTCGAATGATCTGTAGTCAGCCAGAGTTTTTATGACATTCCAAGAACTGATTCAATAATTTAAGGTATTAGATGAACAGGGGAAAATGCTGCACAGCTTTCCATGTCTGCAACATTACCCTAAATGCTTAGTTTGTTATCAGCTAAATCTCCCCATTTACCATTACATAATGTGCTGTCAAGCCAGGACTCGCATTCCATTCCTGCACAGCTAATTTTTCAATTTAAATGTAGTACTTTACAATTAACCTTTCCTTAGTTTTAGCCCCCCAATGTTTTTAAAGATGATCTGACACCATGACGGCCACCACCTACTCTTTCATCTTTACCTCTCAGATTTCCGCCATCAAAAAACAGAGTGATACAGATTTACGTGTTTATCCCAGATTTTGAGAAAAATTCTACTAAAACAGGAATCACTAACTAGGGTAACGTCCAGTGCACAGCAAGTATTATTTGGTTTTAGATGCAATATATATAAATAAGAGCTGTTTCGTGACAAGCACCTAGAATGTAAGGACGATGCCATCACGATGTGGATTTCCTCATTCCTCCTAACTTATAGAAAACGGGATTTTAGAGGTTAGAATAGATGCTCTCGTGGGCACAGATGATACCAGAAACTGCTTCCCCCAAATGCACGCCTTCCCCTGCGCCTCTCACTACCTGTGTATCCAGAGCTTCCGTCTGCCTTCCACAAACAGTCCAGGAATGTAGATGTTCCGCAAACAGTCCTCCAGGAATGTAGAAGTTACAGAGATACAGTTGCAATTCACCTGGCAGTTTGATGCTGTGTACACGCACATGACAACACATTGATTTTACTTCTCCCTCCATGCAGACATCTATGTAAAGAAATCCATTAGGCAGACAGTTCTCATCTCTATTGACTGACAGAGTGACAACTGAATACTTTTCACCTTCCAAAGTGACTGACAGCTAGACACTTAAACAAGCCTTCAAGTTGCAATAATAGTATGAAACACTTTCAATTATCTGAATCAAACAAATCCATGATCCTACTGGCTGAATGCATTTTTCTGTCTGCTGCTATGCCTGGCTTGGTTTACACTATTATTTGGATAATTTTGTGCCTATTACAAGAATGTTTTTCTTGAAGAGTAAACTCGTTTTATAAGTGATGATTTATTTTTTTTAAATGTCAGAGGTTCCTATAAACATTTAAAACACGGGTAAATATATACACTAACCAAAACCTACTTATTTCTCCTTACGCTTATGAACTTTTCCAAACCCGATGTTGTACTCTAAAAGCACTTTATGTGATCCTTGGCTCTTGCACTGTAACGCCCATTGTTATAAAAAGGTCCCATGAACGTTAGTGGTGCTACAATGGTAACAGAGGGATTAAACTACAAAATTCCCGTCTAGTATTTAGTCTACTTATTTTACATCCTTAGCCTATGGATCGCCTCACCTCTCTAAAAAGCTGGGGTAAAATTTAATAGGTCAAAGCCCTTTTCAGTTGGTTACAATCTAAGAATGCCTCATCATCACCACCAACAAAACTCATCTAAGAGAAGCACGCAGCATACAGAAAAGGTCTCGCAAAAATCAATGAATGACCAGGAATCAAAGAACAGTCACTGCACCTCACAGAAGTGCAAAGACTAAATGGCCTCATGGTTTGCTGCACCCCTGCTGATCACACTGAAAAACAAACGCGTCTTTATGATTTAAACACAACCACTACGTACAGCCATGCGAGTCAGGCCAGAGCGACTGGGACGTATTGTCACTGTGCTGGCAGAAACAGAGTCAGGCTCCAGCACAGCAGAACTACTTCATAAAAAGACGATCATGAGTGGGAGGGCTGGTCTTCTTAAATTAAACAGCTACATCAAAAATGGCCGAAGCATTTTAAGAGCCAAATTTAGTGTGAGGAGTGAAAGGATCTAAAAATAAAACGTTTTCACACATGTTCCCTAAATATTTGCCTTAGTAACCACGACACAGAGTAACTTAGTAGCTGCGAGTGTTCCCTAAACTTTTACCTCTCTAAAATTGTTTGTTTGTTTTGTTGTAAATGGAGGCAAGGGACAAAGAAACTATAAAGTAATCTCATCTTTTCACAATTACTCCAACTTTTCAAAATAAGCACCAATGGCTGCTTAGCCTAAAAACACGCTTTTGAGAAATGCAGATAAACTGGGGGGGGGGGGGGGGGGGGCGGAAACCCTTGATGGGAACCCAAACAGTGACAGCTAATGAACATAAAAATTACAGTTCTCACTAAAATCCCATGTGGCATTTCAGCTGAAATACGAAAACCAAGGAATGGCTTTTTAAAGATGACTACTTTGTGATCAAATATAAAAAAGAAATAGTATCTTTTTTTTTTTTTTTAAACTAAGGGACTTGGCCTTTCTTCTTCAAGTCAGGTTACTAAGCGTACAGTCTTTGAGAAGTCAATACTATTTGAAGGTGCCAATACAGAATTTACTGTGTGCACAACATAAAATGGCTCTGTGAGGAGACCGGCTTTGCAGCCTACACAGCAAATTGATTTTCTGAAAAGGAATGTTGCCTGTATTTAACCTAACAGTGTAACCCTGTTGTACTACATGGAAAGAGATCATGCATATTGATTTCTTTATTACAATTCTTCTTGTGATCAGTAAACATTCTCAAAACACTCTATTTTCAAAGAAAATCGTGTGGGGAAAAAAATCACTAAGGAGATACTGGGCTTTCTGTGTGAATTCTACACCATCTGTTTTTACCAGGTAATAGTAAGAATTGGTTTATTTCTTAACTTTCCGGTGTCTTCTTTCAGTCTCTTCAAATAATGTGCATTCCTGGTAAATCTGCATGAGTTACCTGTTCCATCATTATATTAATTATGAGAAAATGAAGTTCTTTAAACAAGTTTTCTATTTTAATATTTCAAATTAAAATAGGTGAAGAGAGATTCATTGCCCTTTCAACAGAACTTCTTAAAATCATTTTTCCCGGTGTGTCCACAGTCCCCTCCAACAACATGTTGCGAGCAACTGCTCGTCCTTGCTAGAAGAACACACAGGAAAACTTGTGTGCTGGGTTGGTATGTATCCAGTCCGAGGACCTTAAAGCCCAGTAGTGATGGAACATGAATTTTATACTGCTTTCTTTGGAGACAATTAAACTTCTAAGTCTGTTAATGTGTACTTTCTAGAATCGATGTAAGCAATTAAAAAACTGCAACAAAAATGTTTTGTGAGGCGTAATTACTGTAAGGTCACTAGATATTATTTGGAGTCAGTTTAGTTTATCACATTACGACATGACAGGACGTGAGGCAAAAATTATAAATTCCTTCCCTAAATCTGTCCTTTTCTGATCTAGATGGATGAAGAATAATTAACTCTTAATTATTCAGATGACTTCGAGGCAGTTTAGGATTCAGTGAAGACTGCAGTCATTTTAACCAAGGAAGGCAGTCTCTCCCATCATTTATCAAATGTGCAACTTGACCAATGATGAATAAAAGAATCGATGTTTACCCACAGCCCTAACTGCTACCTTAGAGGTTGTTAAGCAACAAATTCCCTTTAAACTCCGCCATATGCAAATCATCAGACACAATTTGCATTTTAAAGTATTTAACTCTACATATTTATTGGATTTTGAGGCCATGCTGATCATTGATTTATGTGCTTCTGGCAATCATATTTCCATATTTGTATGATTTTGATGACAGTAATAATTCAAATATGCAGAAAGTTGTTCTTTGAACAATATCTTTAATTACGTCCTCAAAGCATCATTGTTTTGCCTGGTGTCCTGACAAAAAGGGTTTGAAATAAGAAATGGCATAATAATCCAAAATGCACAGAAATATATTTGTCATTTTCTGTATACTACCAAATGCACAGAAGTGACTTTCCACATTAACCAATCCTTAACCTTAAAAAGGCTACAAAGCCCAGGAAACTTGTACCTAAATACTTTTATTAATACTGACACACTTTCACGACAAATTCAATCACACTTCATAACACTTGTGTTCAAAATGCAAAACCTGCCCCATTTACTTTGCCGCTAACTCAAAAAGTTTTGATGCCATGTATTTTTTTACTGAAGTCATCACAAATTATGTGCTTTCTTATGAAAGCTATCAAGAAATATAATCATTAAAAGATTCACAAATGTTTACTGTATTTGTTTCTCAAACACAACCACCAACCATAGCTCCTATAACCACTGTCGGGATAGCTTTAAGATGATTTACCGTTTGATTATAGAAATAAATTTCTGACAACAATCAGACATATATAAATTCAGCCATGAGTTTTAACTGGGTAAAACCGATGTGAACAATTTCAGAATTAAGTAAAAGACAAACATCTTTTTTTTTATTTTATGATTTTTTCCAATTTTATAAGTAGACATACATTGTTAAAAATATTTATTCTGTAACAACTAACAACCTTCATGGTACTTAATCAACTCTGCGGATGTTAAGCATTTTCAATAAACAATGGAATGGATTTATTTTACAAAACACACAAAAAAATCAATCCTAAGGATAAAATGAAAATCATTAAAACGCAATCTTTAAAAAATAAAAATTTATGTATTTATGAAATCAGAAATGAGGTCTAAAATATACCAGCATTAAGTTCTCTAGCTGTTTCAAAAATCCGTAATCTTTAAATATCCAGAGAAGACAAATTTGGGAAGAAAAATATTAACATGTGCTCAAATTTCCCCAGATGGATATTTTAAAAAAGTAAAAAACTATTATATGAATAATATATTTTAATAACACAATTTAAAGGACATGTATACACAGTGTTTTAAATTCCTACTGAAATTTACGTTAATAGCTATTCTTTCAAGAAAGCTAAAATATTTCTTTATGGATGTTTAAATCAATCTAGTAACTCTGACAGTTGAATAAACGTCTACCTGTTTTTATGAGAACACTCCAAGCAAATAACCATGTAACATAACCCACGTCAGCCACCCGAAACATATTTCAGTTAGAAAGACAAAATTCAGGAATATTCACAAATTGAGAGTCATTCTAATTAAAGCAAAAGTAGGTTGAAATTGTTCCTAAATAATTATTTTACAGCTATCCTTCCACACATCATTTCTAGATCATACTGACATTTTATACACCACAGTTTTCCCTTACATTATCTCGAATTCCATTCAATATTCACGTAGGTAGTAACACTTTTCTAAGAGTTCTTTACGCATTAGAACTGAACCCTTGTCATCCTCCAAGTACAGGAGCAGCAGTGAGGAAGACACAGGATGTTTACTAAACGACTTTAAGAAAACCACAACAAACTGCTGTTTATCCGCAGTGCTGTTCCACCGTGCTGGGAGGTCAGGTCACGGTGCTGTTTCCAGCCGCACACACAAAGAGGAGAAGGAAGGGAAAGGAAAGAAGAAAGGAAGGGAGGTGGGGAGGAGGGAGCGCAGGCCAAGAGCTGGGGGAGGGGGCAGCAGCGGTAGGGGAGAAACTGGAGGGACACTCCTCGACTCCCCCTAGTGGTCACACAAGAAACAGCACTGCAGACTTGGCCCAGTGGCGGCCAGTATTTACAGGAGAGCAGTGGAGCAGGAGAGGTGATTCAGACAATGCCAAGAACAGGAAGCCAAGAGGCAAGTGTTCTGAAGCTGAACGCTTGTGCGCCGGTCAGCGACCTTCCGGCTCACCCTGCTATCTGACCATTCACCGAGGCAAAGACCGTGAGGGAGGAGCGCCCACACCTGAATACCTGTGTGCAAGACCGCAGCTAAAGGAGACCACGGTTAAGTAACCAGGTTTGTCGCATCAGATCTCATGCTCATAGCAGTTTCCTCTTCACTCTCTTTTTGTTTTTACATTTGCCCACAAGAATGCAAGTGGACAAAGAGGAAATCACACAACAGTACATCTGTATTATATGCTACTAATGTGTTCGTAAGCACCAAACAGGAGCCAGAAAAATCAGCAGTGAAACAGTGAAATAAACCAGATTTTAAATCGGTCAATACTCATGTATGAATTACATATACTATACAAAATGCTCCTCCTGTTATGATCCTCGACACAAAATTACACAAAAAAGGATATACCTTCAGGGGTCACCCACCCACCCCACCCCCAGCTTTCACAGGCTTGAACTGGATCAAGAAAAGTCAGCTTTCCACTGTGGATATTAAAACTCAGAAAATACCATGAATAAGCAAACAGGAAGCCTATACAGACACACGCAAAAAAACTCGGCAAACACTTGACTAAAATTACTGAGTATCAGTAAAAGAAAAGCACATGTACAAACTCGACAGTAAGGAAAATAATCTTCCAAAAGAGTGCACTCAAAGCAAGTCTATCACTTAAACTTCAGCAATATAGAGAAACAACCATAGATTTTACTGGTAAGCTTTAAATCATTAATTTAATCTAAAAGAGTATGTTAAATACATTAAGTGTCAGGATTTGCAAATCTGTCTCTGATTATATAAATATCAAAACACAGAAATAATGCTCTTGGTAAACAGTCTCCACATTACTCCACAATGTCCGTCCGAGCCACCACTGTGGCCCAGTTCCCAGCTTCCCTCTCTCTGGTTCATTACGGGGCTGCAGGGATTCATCACTGGCTGCTTCTTGCCCTGTGCCTTAATTGCCCTCTAGGCACTATCCTTGTAATCACTGAAATGTTCTTAGCTTGGCCAGGTGCTCCCAAGGGCATCAGATACATCTCCATGGTTTAGGAACCAAAGTATACAATCAGTATGTCCAGGTTGGAAACGCCAGAGGGGACAGGACTAATATTGTTTGCATTATTAAAATCTGTGTTCCATGATCCTTGTGTAAACTTACATGGCATGTCTCAGAGTGGGGTCAAACATCCTTTGTCCTTTGAGGTCTTTAACAAATAAAGGATTTACTCACATATGTGTCCAAATATGTGCATGTATGTGAACACTAACACACATCCATAAAGAATGAACTGTGTACCCCCTCCAAAAAATTCCTCCCATTTTCATAAATATTAAGTGTCTTGGAAAAACAGATCAGTTATTTTTATGGAAAGTAACAGTAACCTATGTTAAGTCCCTTTGATTCACAAAGACTCACCTGAATATTCCAACTATCCCTTAACAAAATGTGTGAATTAATTTTTTTTAATTAATTACAACTGTGGCCCATTTCTTAAACGACTTCTATTATAATGATAAATACATACAGCAGCATCAATAAAAAAGTACAAAATAATTCATTTGTCTTCAAGTGACAATGTGAAATTTATACAATAAATTCTAAGTGTGAAAATAAAATCCTCCTAGAACCTTGGCATTATTTTTATAATTTGTAAAGCTGCACAAAATGCTTATTAATAATAGATTAAGCAGTGGTGGCCAGCCATATAAATTGGCAGTTGATTAAAAAAGGATCTGAAATTATAGTCTTACAGTACCACAAAAGCGACATTTTCACTTGTAAAATAAAACAGAAAGCTAAGCCTTGAACTGCTTGGTTCAACCAATACCTGCAGGACACAAAAATCACATTGATATTATATATGAGCATGGGTGGGAGCGCACGCGTGCGCGCGCACACACACACACACACACACACCTCAAATAAAGAAAAACAAATATTCAGTGAAAGAAGACAAGACAAATTGCACAGTAGTCCTGAGGAGGGAGAAAAAGTCTAGTCTTTTTCACATTTTTTGTTGCATCCAAAACCCCCACATACACAATAAATTCAGGCTCATTTACTCAGATAGCACACGGTTATATTTACGGATGAGGGTGAAAAGTCAATAGTGATACTTATCATCTCAGTGCTATGCTTACGAGGTATTTCTATAGCCTAGTGGACCGACACACGTCCAACTGCAATGCAAACTTTAAGTACTATATAAGCTAGGAAATATTTTTCCAAATAACGAACTTGTATTTATTTTATTTTAGCCTGATTAAATTGTGTTTAAAATGTTTAGGTGCAGATCCAGATTAAAGAAAAACATGTATTTTCTTAAAACCCGCATATGTATGTGCATGTATTACATATGAAATAATACTTTGTAAAAGCTAGTGAACTTCAACAACACAAGTAATAAATGATCCGCAGTGCTTCAATTTAAAAGCTAAAATAAATTTAGAAATCAAAAGATTGAAGTTAGGGAAGCAGTAACTTATAGAACATATAAGGATTCTTGTAATGGTATAATTTTTTCCATAATTCAATAGTTACTAGGATTCCTCATAACATAGAATTTTAAAAAATAAATACACTGTGATGAAACCAAGTAAACAGTGACGTTACTACACTTGATCAAAGAGGTAACAGGTGAAAATAGCACTTTTCAGTCATTTTAAGACGATGCTCTTTTAAAAGTAATGATGCTAGATGACTAGGCACATGAAATAAGAAAAATGTGCAGGGCAGCTCATTTATAGTGATCCAGCCTTCATCTTCTGATTTAGTTACTGTAAAAAATCTATTACAAGTTCAATTTGGTAGTGAACTGTAGCCATCTACTGGAAATGAACAGTTAAAGCAAATGCTTAATATCATGTTTCTCTCTAAGAAACCCGTATTCTTTGTGCTTAATTTAGTGGACCAGAAAAATGAACAATCCTAGATACAGTGAGATAAAATTTAATTTATTATATCAGCCTCACAATCTCAAACCTGTAAAGATACATGGTTTAGTAATTTAAGATGTTATTTTTAATGTAGCCTCCTATTTTCTAGATAAATAGCTTTCCATCACTAAGAGATTTTCTTGGTCTTCTTAACCTATGAATCCTAAGACGTACATTCTTCAAACATGTAGATATGCAAATTCCAAAACTGTTATTAAAAGTGTAAGTCAAAGTACCCAGCAAGCGCTGTTAGTTACCAAATTACAACCTAGATGTGTAATCACAGCTTTTGTACTATATTTTACTCAGCTTAGCGCCGAAAGAAATTTCATAAGAACGAAAAAAATTTAAAAAAATATAGTCTGGCCAAAACATGGCCTTAATTTTTCGGAGAGACCATTTAAAAAAACACTTCTGTTTAAATATCAGAGTTGCTGCCACATTTACTGCACAATCAGACTTGCAGGAAGACTTAGGGCACCTCAGCTATAGGTAAATAACGTCATTCCTGATGCGTGAGAAATCCGAACTGTACCCTGCCATTTTCTAATTCCTCAATTATTCCCCAAATCAACAATCCAATGGTATGTCTACTACCAATTTCCTTTTTAAAATCTAAATGCTCAGTATCACAACTACTCCTTGAATTATCAAGACCTAACATAATCACTGCAATGCAGCAATTTAATTTTAGTTACTTCTAGTGATACTTAGGAGTCAGAAACTGAGCACCCATTAAATTATTTCAACAGATCTAAGTTTCATCAAATAAAAGATCTAATGAATAATGTACTAATATGCTCACAACAAAACACAGACCAACAATGTAAAGTCAAATGTTTTCAAAAAGAGAAAGAAGCTAAAATAGCTGTTTTATTTCTTCCAAATAACATATGCTATTTAATGAGTCATTATAGAGAAGTATTTGTATGCATGATTATATTAGTTTGATAAAACCCTTTGACTTGAAATAATTAATGTAGGAGAATTAACTTTTTCAAACTTGTTCATAGGCAACATCATTTTGTAAAAGACATTCACGAACTTGACAAGAATTCATCGTAAATCAACACATGATGGTGAAATCGATTTAATTTCTAAAACCCACCATTCATACACTAATATTCTGAGTATAAAACAGATTCAATTTTTATGGCTGGTAATATAAGTTCTACAAACATATATACTTAGATGGGAAAATTTCTCTTAATCTTAAAACCAAAGATATAAGAAAGGCCCAGTATTGTCCAGATACTGAAACATAAACTCTCATTACTGACTTCAGTTGGCAAGTGGTAGTTTTAAGAGCTATGAGACTCTACTACTGTTCCTCTAGATACAGAAAACTGAGCCTATGCCTCTTGAATAAACTTTTAGAGTGATTCAACCTGAAATCTCTTCTAACTAAAACAGCATAATCTCCAATGGCCAAACTGGGAAAATTTCAAAGCAACCAGCTAATCTGACTGGAAAACAGATATCCAAAAGAACAGCAGTGGAGTCAACGTCCTAACTGCAGCCAACTGTGGTTATCTTGAGAGACTTAATTTGGTCCAATAAAATGTCAAGCCACAAAAACCATTTCAATG
>NC_081564.1:87462610-87505110 GCF_022355385.1 Mustela nigripes | reverse complement strand
TGCATCCGTCCCACCAGCTGTGGACATTTCTTTCTTTACCTGCGCCTTCCCAATCCATTTGAAGCACGTGTTATTTTGATCTTTTTCACCCTAAAGACGATGCGCATTGGCACAGAGTGATGTTCCATAAATGTTTACTCGATATTATTTTAAAATCCTCCAAGGCACCTCACCAGCCACTTACGCGCCAGGAATTTGCTGCGGTGTTAATAGGTCGTGCCATTCTACTCTTCACTACTTTTTTTTTTAGATTTTATCTATTTATTTGACAGAGACAGACAGCGAGAGAGGGAACACAAGCAGGGGGAGTGGCAGAGGGGTTAGCAGGCTTCCCGCGGAGCAGCGAGCCCGACACGGAGGCTCGATCCCAGGACCCTGGGATCATGACCGGAGCCGAAGGCAGAGACCAACCCACTGAGGCACCCCGGCGCCCCTTCTTCACTCCCCCGCACTTTTGTTCCGTCTACTCAAAATGTCCGAATCAGCCTTGTGCTCCCTCCTCACCCTTTAAGACCCAACTCGAACATAAGCTCTGGAGCGAGCCTTTCCTGCTGCTCCCAAGCACTCCCCGTGGACGGCTGTCCTTGCTCTCACTCCTCAGCGTGTCCCTCTTCCTGGCCATCTCTCCTCCTCAGAGCACAAGACCGCAAGGCCCCTGCACCACCTGGTCGCTAGGTCTGCGCTGACAGGAAAGTCTCAAGAATGTGCCACCAGGAAACAAACGAGTCCCTGAATCAGTGACTTGGTGTGCGTCGCATCCACATTTCCAACACCGCCTATACTCAGTCTTCGACAAATCAAAGACCAAACCCTCTGGAAAGTAAAGGGCTTTCAGAAACACATGGGCAGGAAGTCGGAAGGAGAAAACAAGTTAACCCCCCCCACCCCCAAATCGTAGGACAGACAAAGGAAACCCAGAACACTGGCTCCTCACCCCCCCACCCCCACCGTATTCCACTGTACGGATCGGGACAGCTGAAGAGCCCTAAGTTTCCACAACTGGATTTTAAAATCACCACAAAACCTTCTAAAATAAAAAAATAAAGCAAAAATGACTTAAGTCACTGAGACAGAATTTTTCACTGGAAAAGATCTTAGAGAGGCCAGTGTTTTCCAGCACCACCGCCACGACACAGCAACGTGCTCTATTTCGTTACAGGCTGAGCATACATACAACCTTGAAATAAACCTATGCCTCACTCTTCCATGACACAAATTCCAGAGAACACCACTATAACGCAGAGACTAGGGTGCGGTGGTGGCAAAGCCTCACCTCACTGTGAGGAGACCCTGGACGCAGCCTCCTGTCTCTCCTCCACTGTCCTAACCTTACCACAAGACTCTCCTGGATTTACAAGAGCTCACTGTGAAACACCTCAGAATCGAATCTGAGAAAAAATGCTTTTTAGTTTAATATCATAACTAAGATATTTATTAGATGTTCAGATGACAGAGGGATTTGTATATAAAGTACATAAAACAATGTTCATTCACTAAATGGTATTTCAAGGACCTGAGCACAGAGGAATAAACTAAGAATGTTAATTTTGTATTCCTGACAGGAAGAGAGACAGTAATCACTATGTGGCATTTCAAATTTTCAAAGTAAAGGCAAACATATAACATAAAACAGAAAGCTTTAAAATATTATATAGATAAAATACGTAATATGCCCTTTACAATGAGTATTTGAATGCTAATTTAAATTTTTCACAAAACTGAGAGATGCTGCATTTTATGCTGTTACAAGCATAATTCATGCCACAACCTAAAACAAACTCTTTCTATCTATATCTCTTTAGCCAAAACAACCAGCCAAACCAAATGCTTATTTTATTTGGATACATCTGTAGATATGATGGGTGTAATTAATTGTTCAGCTAAAAATGCAATTCCAGGGTGCTTTTAATGATTTAGGTACACACAGCTTTAGTTCTCAGAGCAGACTAAAAATAGTGATTTTAATTTATTCCTGCTGCCTACAATTACCCACAACCATGTATTTTTAAATATTTCCAGCCTATAAAAATTACTAATTTTTGCCACTTGTGTTTATCTGCATTTAGACTTTGATTTGGATAAATTAAGCTCTCAAGTGTTCCTTGCTTTATGAAACTCTGCATGTTGTACACTTCAACACAAATAAATGACTTGTACCATTAGAGGTTTAAATAATGTAATGTATTTCATGCTCAGCCTGAAGCTGGATTCCGATGAAGTTGCTAATGCACGTAATGATTAAGTGTAACTCAAATACTAACTGTGTTGTTGAAAACATGACAGGCAATAATTTGGTCTATTATATTCTGCCATTTAATTGCCTAGTACAGACATTCTCTGACACATTATGAAGCAATGATTTACAATTATTCAAGCTGCAAAGGTCAGAAAGTGACATTATAATCATCTACATAGAGATCCCTTCTAATGCACAAAAACTAGGTAATGCCACACACACACACAGTTTCACTGCATTAGTAACTTTCTATTTAAGGTCTCTCAAACTGAATCAGAATAAACAGCTCATAAGCACATTAATACAAAACAGAAAATGTCTAGAATCTTTCCATGAACCTGGAGGTGACGGACTTGAAAAAAATGCCCTTATTCTCTCCTGATTAGGTAAGTTCCACTTGACTACTTAACGGCACACACTAGACTCAAGACCAGACACAGGGAAGTCAATCAGAAAGAGAACACGATCCCCAGAGCAGGCATCCGGCATCTCTGTGAAGAGGCCTGCGGCACTCAGCCAGCACTAACCAGGCTTCCGCAGATCACAGGCAACTTACTAGTTTGCTACTAACTCACTCTCTCTCTCTTTTTTTTAAGTAACTGGTTATTAAAAAAAAACACAGTAACCTAAGCTCATCAGTGTTTACCCCTCTTGCCCTAATGAGGAGACAGTAATATCTTCATCTGTCTATGCACCTAATTCTATTATACCATGTTCAATTTGTAATAACCCAAGTGCAATAAGTTATCAACACATAAAGAACAATGAAGAGTAATAAAATTATTTAAAACAATGCTTTAATGTGAGGAAAGTGAAACAGAGAAAAAGAGATACAAAAACAGACTGAATACCACAATGTTAAAGGAAAATACCATGCAAGCAAGTTTTTAAAGCAGAAAACAGAAGTGGCTGGGGCTGGAAGGAGGTAAATCACTGTTATTACATTCTGATAGAAACAACCTAGAGAGAAAAAAATAAGACAAATTAAAGTAACCAAAATAACAGATATTGCAAAAAGCAGAGAATTTTTTTTTTTTTAAAGGGGAGAGTTAAAAGAAAGGAAACAGTGGCCTACCATTACCACCGCATAATCTGAGTCCATCACTAAAAACACATCTGTACAATGGGGACAGTAAACAGGAGACCAACAATTTCATGACACCAGGAGAGCAACAAAAAAAGTGAAAGCTAATGAAGGTGTAGCACAGCACTGACTCAACACTATTTATTACTGACAGTATTACATACACTGTTACACGTATGTACACACAGAGACAGAGAGAATGGAATTTAAATAGATCTAACAAAACGTGGTGTGGGTAAGCCACTGAGATTTCAAGTCTTTTTTTCAGTAGCCAAAGGGAGAGATCATTGCTTCAATAAAAAGCTATGTTTGACCTATTTTCAAGCATATGTTTCCAACAAAATTAACTTCTGTATCGAGGTGCTTTCTGTTATTTCGTATTCTCGCCCCAATCACCCCATGTCAGACCCACAGCACATGCTCACATGAACTGCCCATTAAGTGCTCACTATACATATACCTATATACTGTGTAAAATTCCTCCTGAAATCACATTTGAGTGTAAGAAAAACACTACGAAACCGTACTCTTCAAAAACTGCTCCTCCTAAAAGTGAAAGTAAAATCAAAGGTTTTTAAAATGAAGTTACCAATTACAGGTTCTTAACACAAGAATTGCAAAGCAACACACTTCCACAATTTTTACTGCAACATGAGCACATACAGCATGGGCAAACGTGAGAGAAAGCCTGAATTCTGAGCCCCAGCAACCTGACAGGAATTAGACACCTGGCACGTTCAGCTGCTTTACAAACTAACTTAAATCCATGACATACTGCAGCTAGGATTTGCTGATGGAGAGGATGAACCTTCGAGCTCCATTTTAAGATAAAAGAAAATCAGCGTGGGTCCCAACAATGAAGTAAAAGTTTAAATGGCAGTCTTTGTTAGGGGAGTAGCTAACACACAACTCAAACTCAGCCTTAGTAAAATATGTGAGGTACATATTTGATAAGCATCTACAAACTTCTTATATAAAGATTGGAAAAACAAGTCAATTACAAGTAATCTAACTATTAATACAGGGCTCAAGCCAACAAAACATACTGTCATTTTCATCTATTTCACTATAAAATATGAGGTGTTTTTGTTTTTTTTTTCCCAAAAAAAGCAGGAGGCTACTAACACAAGATAATACAACAGATAACACAACAGCATGAACAATAATTTCATGTTTAAAATGTGCCTGTTCTGTTATTTCTGTCCATTATTATCTAACCAGAACTCTCTGAAGAACAGTTTATCTCTTACAACTCAGGTAACGAAAGGGGCAGATATGAAGGTCCTGACTACTGCGGGAAGAAAAACACAGTGCAGGACCTTCTGTTTGTGACAAAATTAAAGAGTTAATGTCCCTGAAAGATCACGTCACCTTTTAAAGCATGATTTTTTTAAAAGGTAAAATTTATAGCAATGAAAGCTAATGAAGAAATGCAGCATGAGCTGCTTATGCTCAGGAACTAATAGGTCCACTGAGCATTTCTGGGATTATTTAGCCATCAATGATAATGAATTGACATTGTCACTAACGCTAATGCACCAGTGCTCTCCACTGCCAGCAACCTGAGAGCCAATTCTCAGTTCTCGCTTTCCTCCAGGCTTCTCATGTTAGCTTTTCACCTACATATTGTCCTACCCCTTCAAAAGACATGAAACACAGATGCCCTATGATGCTTTTCCTTTACCATTAAAGGGCTCTAACTCACTATTGCTCTGTTTCAACCCCAGAGACCAAAAGGCCTTCTTCGATTTACTGCGATTCTTCAGAACTTTTAGCTTCACTGAGAAAATATCTACCCTATGAAAATCTTCATCACATCACTTTTAAATCAAATTTCACTTAAAAAAATTAAGAGAACTATCACTTCAAAGTCAAGTAAAATTCAGTGACCATCATCATGCTAAAAGATACAATTTTGAAATCTAGATTGTTTTCTCTACACACACAGGCGCGCACATGTGCACGCACAGAGCTCTCGGACAGCAGTATGAAACTCAATACATCTCTCTGTATTTATAATTCTTTATCTTGGGAATCAAACATGTAACCCACTGGTATAACACTTCAGTGCTGGGGGCAAGCGGTGAGCTAAGCCATGTGTGCACTATTTAAATTGGACAATCAAAGCCAATCGATCATGTATTGTTTTTGATGCCAACTATGCCAGCAACTGCTCTCTGATAAAGTTTCTTCTCCTCCTTCCCCAGACTCAGTAACCCTAATTAAAAAAAAAAAAAAAAAAAAAGGACAGAAATAGATTTCTAATAATAGAGCGCGCAAGAGCTGCTTAATTATTTTGAAGAAATGAGGAAGAAACTGCTGACTGCCTCCTAACAGCAAATGTCCACTGGAGTCTGGCCCTCCTCTTTCCTATAACTCATATGGTAAAAAAACAATAAATGAGGTATCTTTTAAAATTCCAAGACCTAGAGCAATTAAAATGAACCATTTGGCACTCGACCCTTGCAGCTAAAATCAGTAGCAACAAAACTCATTCTCCCACTGATCTTCAGGGGGCTTTAGGGCAAAGGTTCATCTTCATTTACTTTAGCTGCAAGTCACTGAACCATCAATTCTGCCAATGAATAAATCTCAGACCATGGTTAATAAAACTGCTTGCAAAGTTATTCGTAAAACTATCTTAAGGGTCAAAAAAATGAAATGCACCAACAAAAGACGGAAGCTGTTTTTTACTTAAAAGATATTTACTCGGTAGTACCAACCACAAGAACCTTCCCCTGAAGAAGGAAACCTACCATAACACATGCACACTGCATAATTGAACTGAACCTGCAGTATTTCGGGAATCAGCTGTAAGAACTGCAGGCTTCCCAGGTTCCACACAGAGTGTTTTCATATGATGCACTTATTCGTTAATTTCTCTAGATTAATGGAATTAAAATATATTTTTAATCAGAGGTAGGGTATTAAAATCCAGCTCTGAATGTCCTATGATATACCATAGATGTCGTGGCATTTTAAAACCTTTTAAACATTTCTGCTAAATTAATTAGTTGTGCATTAAGGCATCTCAGTGCTTCCTATTAAACGCAACACATCTGAGTGACAGTTTTAATACCGTGAATGGTTCTTTAGAGGAAGAGCCGTTAAGTTAAAATGGAAAACAACAACTTTTGAAATAAAGTTACACAAAAACAAACATTATACACCGTTTATCTAAGCTTCACCCCATAACAATCAGTAACCAGCTGTCCGAAATTAAATCTTTTTCTGCCTTTCTCCTTATGGAGTATGTCCGGTCTTCCAAAGAGCCATTAATTTGACTAAAATTAAAGCAGTAGAGCAAAAGAAAAAAAAAAAAAAAAAAAAAAAACCACATACATACAGATACACTCCTAAAGCTGTATTATGTGTTTTTTTTTTTTTATGTCTTTAAATGGAATTTACAGTTCTCTCTGGCAATGTGAATGAACATCCTATAATTTAGTCAATTTACAGATTACAGGTTCAAATTGACCTTGTAGCCCATAAAATTGCTCATCTTCAGTAGAGGATTAGAAGTGGGAGAAGAATGTCATAACTGTATTTAAGGAATTTACCATAACAATGGAAAGGAGGGTACGCATGCATAATTTTAGCCACTCTTACTCATATCAGTTTTGAATTCTGAAACAATGGCCGGCCTGCACATGCCTCCTGGCTCACCGCGGTGGAGATGGTCTCCATTGACTCACCCGCAGACGTGACACTTGTATTCCCTCATCCCAAGGTGCCTTTTGACATGGTTTCTGGCATCGCCAAGCTGAGCTGTTGCAAAATGGCATATCTTGCACTTGAATGGTTTTGATCCTAAGTAAATTTAACATAAAATATGATTTGAATTTGAATAATACCTTACTGATAGTTTAAAAAGAGGCCTAGATCTTAAATCACACTTTTCATCTGTTTAGAAATTTCTGGCCCCAAAATGGAATACCTGCACTCCTTCCTAACTGGAATAGACCCACATTCCATAATAATTCCACCAAGAAAACTTCAATGTTTCAGTCAGTGTTCCTAACTTATTCAATAACATTTCTAAGATTCAAAGTCAAAAGTGATACAGTCAAGCAGTACTAAGTAGGTAAGGAGAGCCAAATAATTTTAAATTTTTCTAACAATTTGCAAAAATATTCAACTTCTAAAATGGATTATAAAAACAAATGCATACGGAGTAGATGATATTTTATAAAGTATATTTATCATCAAATAAATTTCTCAGAGGCCACCTCTGTTCCTCATATTTCTGCAGCTTTGAATTTACTCACATTAAGAATGGCATTTCAGATTTTTTTCTGACATTTATCCCAAATGATTCACTACATTACTATTTTAATAGCACACAATGTAAGAATATATAGTGGATAAGTTATTTGCTTTTATGATCATTTTATAGTCAGAAATCTGTGATGATTCTGCAAACCAGCAGTACTGACGTTTTATTTATTGATTTCAAGAACAAATATATCAATATAAGAAGCACAGTACCACAATTTTTTTTTTAATTTCACAAAGATTAACCCACACTCAAATATGAGAAAACAAAATCATTTCAACAAGGACAAACCTAGTACCAGGAATACAGACTGTACCTGGGACACAGTTACTAACAGGTGACCCTAACCCACATTAATGAGAAACAACTCTCCTGGAAGAACAACATGCATATACTGCTTTTCAATTTTCTAACCACTGAGTCCCTAAATAAATAAATCAAAATCATAAAAACCAGTCCAATATGTCTCCAGATCTTTCGTACCATGTTTAGTACCTATTTGGTGAAATACCTCTTCTGATATAGTTAGACAGAATGTGATATATGTGAACTTCAATAAATATACAAAAAGAGCTCAAATAAAAAAAATTGCAATAAATCATATTTGATCAATGAACCTTTGTGCAGTGCCCTTGAAAAAAAATAATCCTCCAAGAATACTTTGTTGAAATTGAAGCACTCAGTAAAAAATTTTAGAGTCTTAAATTTCAATTTAATTCCCAAAAGCTGACAAAAAAAGTGAAGCATTTAATTTTAATCTTCTAGCAGAAATAAAAAAGTCAACAGTACTAAGCACGGGCAGACAAGGTTGAATATTTCACAGTTCAATGACAATGAAGCCAGATCTCTTAATACTTCCATTTCTACTGTTAGAAGTAGATGTAAAATATATTTAGCACCTGAATGGTTATATCTAGTCAGCTTTATATGTTTAAATGTCAAAAGCAAGTTGAGACTGCAGCTTACAGCAATCACATTCTATCAATCACATTAGAAACTACAGTTTATTTAAATGATTCTGATAAAACTAAGCCTATCACTACCTGGAAACATTTCCTCTCCACACAGAATTCTATTCTATAAAGGGACACAAAAAAGAGAAGAGTGAGAAGAACCAATTTACCTACACTTTAAATTGAAATGCATCCAAGGTAATAAGGCATTTAGGAAATTACTAATTAACAATAACATCAGGACTCCAACCAAATACAATAAAGCTCTCAACATTTGCAAAATGTTTTGGTGAAAGCCTTTCAAATCTGTGGATCTAGGTTTCCTCACGCTGCCCCTGCACTGCACTGTGAGGAGTCCCTCCTATGGGACAAAGGTGCCACAGGGGCTGGGTACAGACCTTTCAAGTTACTCTACATGGCTCCTTAGTGGACAGCTTGCAATCCTCACTGCTAGTGTGCTGACAACACATAAATGAGTTATTCTGTTGACTGCTTTCGTGCAGAAATCACGGAGCTCCTGACTATTTCTCACATATTAGAAGAGACCGTGTTAACATCTTTCTGTGCCAGAAAAATTCCAGGGAAGTGGAGAGAATAACTTTTCTGCCCAAGGAAAAAGAAAGATCCTCTTTCTATTCATGTTCCCAGTTTAAAGTCTGCGAGGCACATCCCAAAATGAATCCAGGCATACTGTTTATAAGGCGAAAATCCTAAAGCCACATATTTCTAAATTTTTCTTGCAAGGGTTATCATGATTATTATAAACTGTCAATACGATTTTGAATAGTTCCATTCGTAGGAACAGCATTATCCTCAGTAGGTTTTCTTCTTTAAACTGGCCTCTGAGGATTTCTGAAAGGGAAAAAAAAGAAAAGAGACTCTCCAGCTTTCTGGCATCTTACAATTTTACCAAAAGAATTCCCAAGATTTTTAAAACTAAATCTTCACCAAGAACTACAACAGCCGTTCGTCACCATCACTCACAGTTAACTGCTGGGCATACATGGATGTGAGATGGACATTTAAAACATGATACTCAGACTTCACATCTTAAAGAATGTATGGAGCCCATCACCTCCTGCCGCGCCACCAAGCCTCAAGGCTACAGCCCCCCGCAGACACTCAACTCGTGGCTGCATCCTTCGCTCCCGCCCTCACTGCGCCTGGGCCGCAGAGATGAAGAGGGACCGGAGCGCAGCCCAGCCTCTCGCTGGGCTTGGAGTCAACGCACCAACTGTCCTCACCATCTCTTCACAAGAGGATTCAGCTTCTAAACTATCAGATACATACGAAGCCAAACACTACCCACCCTCACGTGAGACCTTCTCAGTGAAATCACACAACTCCCTATCTCCTTGCGTCTGAACCTTTCCAAACAACACAAGTGACCGCGTGTGCTCAGAGCATCAAATGAAGGGCTTCCGACAGTCTTCCTGTTTAATGACCTCTGCCAGCCACGTCCTATGAAAGGGAAGCTCTACCCAACAGAGTAACACAGGAGAGAAAGTGAACAGCTGTTACTGCGTTCCTAACGTAAGGGGAAAGGCCACGCGGCCCTTTCTGGTCATGCTGATGACTTCATAGAAGCAAAGGCACAGAAACTCTTGGGTGCTTTTCTCCTACAATTCTTAATAACCAAAACTCATTTACTTCTTTGAATGCTGTTTTTATCGTGCTAAGGATGGGAAAAAAAGGTGACATAAAATAGAGAGTAAATCACAAAATATGAAAACAGGAATTAGAAGAGTAAGTCCTTTTCCAGTTAATCATCAATAGCAGTCCCTGCATTACTACTTCATGGGCATAACCAAATTATCAGAAAAGCAATTCATTTTAAGATGCCCCAAGGAAGGAAAAAACAAAACAAAACAAAACAAAACCCTGGGTTAAAACCAGGAAAGCAACATCCCCCAGAAAGTGGCTTACAAAACTGCAAGGGTAGATTGGCCTCGTGTCCTGAGGAGCAAGGCTCTTTGTGGTGCTTTGGGACACAATAAAAATGTACTTGCTGATAAGCCCAACAGAAGATGCTAAAAAGTATGCTAACTTTTACTAAATGTTACAATCAATGATGTAACTTATATAAGTAGGGTTACTTTGTCACATATTGATAGTTACCTCACTTTCACATCCACATTAACTTGATTTTAAATGCAATTAATACATATAGTCAAGGAAGACTAATGGACTACATTCCGCACTTAACCTAGTGGACGTTTTCAAATGGCACAAGTGACCAGTGCAAACCTATTTTGCATTGTAAACGACTAAATAAATCTTAATGGATTAAGAATGATCAGCTATCAACACACAAGGGAAATTAAGTGCTGAAATGCCTACATTGATTATTTTAAATTATTAGCCTTACTCTGTTCTTGAATTTGTATGCTTTTAGTGAGCTTTAACACATTTACAAGACTTATTGACTATAATTACAAGAGAATTCAAGTAATGGACACATCAATTATAAGCAACATGTCTTGACCAGACAGTTGCATAAAGAATTCTAAAAAGAGGTCCATTAGCATCTTCCTCTTAGTTTTATTCGTTTTTATCTGCCTTTAGAGGGCATATTAAGAAAGTACATACCTTCTACACACGTGAACAAGCCTGATTTCTAAAAGCCAGAAAACTCCCTAAAGTGAGCAACACAGTACCGACAGAGGTATTAATAATGCCAAGAAATCCGTATTTGGATTTATTTCCCAACAATAGCTTCACTGTTTGAAGAGTTGGGGCCAAGAGTACAATGTTTGTATTTACCTAGATTAATCTTATGCAGGTTGCCCTCGTATTTTCTTCAAAGAAAAACTTTTATCTATCTTTAATCTCCCTAAACTAGTAATGTTTCATACTCTTTTGTCTTCCTCCTTGTAACCAAGCACTAAGTTTCAAAAACTGCATGAATTTAAAGTATAGCTTTAATAATAAGCCATTATTTAAAAGTACAGTAAAATAAACCTTACAGTTTTAATGAAAATATGTTCATTGAAATGTGAATTTATTATTCAAATCCACTCATAAATTCAACCATGGAGACAGAACTTGTCTAAGCAGAGCACAATGATTTAGAAAAGCTGTCTATTTAAAATAAAGAATGTATGGCAGGTTTATAGAAACAGTGCAGTGAATTTTTACATAAATTTAGAACAGTGGCTTTTGCATTTTCCACAAAAAAAAAGTTTAAAAAAAATTTCCACCCCAAATTAAACATTAAAATGGAACACTACATTTGACAGAGCACAGAAACTAAATCAGGTGCTGCCTTCGTGAAAACCAAATCCCTAGGACATATTAACTTTGAAAAGTGTTCACTAATCTTGATCCCTTAAAGTAGAATCTCGGTGCCTGGGAGTTACACTTTTCGATATAAACTATCTGCCAATGAATAATTTTAAATCCCTAAAATTCTAAGAAAATTTTTATTATTTCATTCCTCAAAAGCCAATTAATATGTCCTCGGAAACCCACAGAGCCACTTAACAGCTACCTTGGAAAACCAAACAATCAGTACTCAGAAGCAACTGGAAAGCTGTTAAGAGACAGGACTTCAGCAAAGGCATCTGAGGGGCAAGGCTTTTTGACAAAATGAAAAATGTGTCAAAAAACGTGCCCTAGAATCATTAAGCCTTAATCAGCTTCAGAAACATTCAGTGTCAACACTGACTTATGGCACATGTTGGGAGTGCCACCCGGCAGGGCCACGTGAGCCAGGGGGCGGGCCACCAAGCAAATGCAGCACGGACTCCCTATCTGGACGGGACAAACAGACCATGCTGCCCTTCGTCTGCGCCTGACGGGCCCACGCAGGTCCACGGAGGGGTACGTACCTGTGTGGGTGCGGATGTGTGCCAGGAATGCCATCGAGTTGCTACTCCGACACAGCTTCCCGCAGTACTTGCAAACGTTTCCCTGATTTTCTTCTCTCTCGCGGTTGATTTGCTCAGTGTCTTCCACTATGTACTTGTTCACCTCCCGGAGCAGTTCTTCATGCTGCCCTTTAATATGCAGAAATAAATTCTGTTCTGAATCAAAGGGTT
This sequence comes from Mustela nigripes, assembly GCF_022355385.1. Lineage (NCBI taxonomy): Eukaryota > Metazoa > Chordata > Mammalia > Carnivora > Mustelidae > Mustela > Mustela nigripes. The sequence goes on along the minus strand of NC_081564.1, from coordinate 87,492,521 downwards.
CCGTACACTTGACACATTTAAAAGTCGCCCCTCCCTCCGGAAGCTCCTCTACACTGGCCTGCTCGTTTCTCATGTGGCCTGCACTGGCCAGATGCTGATGGAGGTTGCTCTCAGTGTAGAACGACTTTCCACACAGTAAACAATGGAAGTGTTTCTCTTTTGTAGGGTGTTTCATGGCTATGTGAACATTCAGTCCACTCAAACCATCTGCTAAGAAGCCACAATCATCGCAACGAATTCGTGTGGATTCACCAAAGGAACCACCTTCAGATTTCTTCTTTTTCACGCCTTGAGCACAGTCTTTAAAGGGCAACTCACTAATCCTTACACCTGTTGTGACCAGACCCTCTTCCGACGGGTCGCACAACTCTCCATCTTCAGGGTTCTTGATCCTTATTATGGAAGAATCAAACCGGCCAAAACTATACATGGCCTGTCCTTTGTCATCAATACTGATTATAGTCTCATAAATGTCATTACTTTCAACTGCGCTATCAGAAGCTGGGCCATCCTCTTCCAAAATAATTTTAGTTTCCTGTTGGGAATTCAACAGGATCTCCTTGTTCTCCAGAACGGGGTCTTCTCGAGTATCTTTCAAATCCTCTGAACTCTGCACACTCCCAACTTCATTCTGACCATCGCTCTCCAGGTTCAGCTCCTGCCTTGCCCTTGTCATCACAGCAGGGATGGTGCCTTCGGCCAGATGCCCTCCCCCGAGACCTCCAGGACATCTAGGTTTGCTAGGGGCATTATCTATATTCTCCCCTGCCTGGCCGACATCGCTCTTACTGCGGGTGCTCCCATCGCCAGGCTCATCCAGCGTGCTGTGGGCTCTCTCTACCACCTCATAATCCAAAGCTGAGCTTCCTGAATTTTCATTCTGAAATCTGCTTGGGGAACCACAATTAGAGGAAATATTAAGGGGCACCATCTCCTCGGGTTTCAGAGCTTTATCCTTGGCCAGAGTCTGTTGGAAAGTTTCACAAAAGGAATGGTCTTCACTGAGATTAGATTCTTCTTCAGTCTCAATCTCCACGGAGGTGGGAGCACGGAGGACCTTAGACACATCTAAATTAGTGTCCTCATCCAAAACACAACAATCAGCAGTACTTTTAGATTTCAGAACTTCTTCAGATGGCTCGTCTGAAATTATCTGATATTCTTCAGAATTGTGTTGATGTTGCTCTTCGGGGATAATGATGTTTTTGGACACTTCTGTGTCAGAAGAGGTCAGGTAAGACTGCCTTTTCATCTTGTGTTTTTCTGTGGCTGCATGCCTAGTCATCTCTCGACGAGTCACAGCGTAGTAATCGCAGGCCATGCAATAAAAAGCAAATTCTTTTGTATGTTTCCGTTTTACGTGGAGTTCTAGAGAAGCAGAAGAGTGAGCATTAAACTCACAGTGTACGCACTTGTTATCACTCGTACCCGTCACGTCTCTCTGGGAGCAAGCATCTGCCTGCTGGAGAGGGTCCTCTGGTTCTAGAGACATTTGTTCCTTTTTATCAGAAAGGTGACTGTGGACTTCCCCATCTGTAGAATGAAATACATTTTCAACTTCGACTTCAGCTGGATTTCCGTGCTCTAGCACTGGCTCTTCTGAAGTGGAGGTATCTGATTCAGCTGACCTATGAGCAAGTTCATCTGAACCTGCTGAAATGGCATTCTTCCTACAGGCTTCAAGGTCACCCGCTTCGGGGCCAACAACGATATCTGAACTCTGCTTGCCATTTGCTTCTATTTCTACACGTCCTTTATGCTTCTTAGTGGCACAATGGCGCTCCATATCTCCCTTGGTTACAGTATAATACTTACACACTTTGCATAAATAACTATACTGGTGACTGTGTTTTCGTCGAATGTGAACGGTCAGGTTTGTAATACTAGAGGCCAAGAGACCACAGTGAGAGCATGTCCGCGAGATGTTACCTTTGGGTCTCCCTCTCTTTGGAGTAGAGGTCAAAGCTACCTCACCCTCTTTGGTCGTTACACCAGACTGTGGCATTTCCTTGGTAGTCAGTAGGCTCTTTTCCAGATAGGAATGCTCCTGCAACCGCACACCTTCTACGTGGCCTTCGATCCTTCCATTTCCGGAAACATGAAACTCATCTTTTTTGTCATTTGCCCCTATACACACCCTTTCAATACATTCTTCAAAACTTAAGCCAATGTTGTTTTTCTTGGCGTTTTCCAGATGCTTGCTTCTCTTGATGTGCTTCTCCATTCCCTCCTTGCTGAGTGAGTAAAGATTGCATGCTTTACAAAGAAAGTGATAGTCCTGGCCATGCCGGAGCTTGATGTGTCTTGTGAGAACAGTGGAAGACCGCGTTTTATAAAAACACTTCTTACACTGAAACTGAGGCTTACTGGAGTGCCTCACTTCGTGCCCATGGCTTGCCCTGGACTTAGAAGGTTCTTCCTGAGCTACAGACTCAGTCATAGGACCTTCTGTATCTTCTGATTCCAAAGTACTTAAGGATAAAGTCTGTAAAGCCAAATCACTGTTAAATGACTGGGAAGTCTTTGGTTGAACCAACAAACGAATATGCTTCTCGGTTTTTTTGTGTTCTTCCATGTCTTTCTCAGACAAGAAGAGACTGCAAGGAGCGCAAAAACAACCCATATTGTGCTTTTCCTTCATGTGGTCTCTAAGATTTAGTTCATTCTCAGAAATAAACGAACAGCACTGACACCTGAGGCCAGCGGCAGTGTGCTGATGCTGGCGGTTGTGCAAATGCTTATCAGGGTCCCCCCTCGACGTGCTGGAAAAACCACATGCCTGGCAGCAAAGCCTCGCCTCTCCCACAGGGCCCCTCTCCCCATGGCTCCCCACGCCTGTCCTATTTGGCGCTCCATGACCACAGTCTGTACGAGCACATATCTGGTGATCAGCAGCCAGCCTCGCTGTTGCAGAGCCGCCGGAGCACACGACAGGGGAGCTCCCTTTGTCCCGCATCAGGCCCGGGGTTTCCGAGGAAGTCACACGCAGACTGCGCACACTGCCGCCTGCTTCTCCATGTTTGGCCACACCGTCCGTCTCACTTGTCTTCACCTGCGTCCTAAAGTGTTTCATATACAACCTTGGGGGGTCATTAGTTGCTCTTTTACTCATTCCTAAAAGATTAAGCCTTTTCTTGGCCTGGCCTTTTAAGGTAAACGTGCCAGCGCGTCGTCGGAAGCCACCGCCCAGCAGGAGGACGCTGCGCTCGGGTCTTGGTCTCGGGCTGGCACAGACGGCGTGCGCTGCCTGGAGGCTACTTCTGGTGGATTCCAACTTGTTCAAGAGACCCCCTGGGCTTACCAACGCTCCTATCTTTTTGCTTTTACTCTGGTTTTCAGGGTTTCGAGCTATGCCCACGGAAGTTACGTTTTCTTCGACCACCTCGACTCTTTCGGACGGAGCGCTGCGGGCCGGCGTCATCTCCACGAGCAGCTCGCCGCCCCCGCTCTGCCTGGACGCGCCTCCCGGGGCGTCGTGGAGTTTGCTTCCCGCGTTGCGGGCGCCGCGGGGATCACTCGTCCTCGCCGTGGGTTTAGCAGGTCTGGGTTTTCCGCGGACGTTTTTCGATCCCAGCGTACACGGTTTCTTGGGAAAGGGCTGCTTCGTGAGGATCTGCACAAATCCTCCGCGGGCAGCGAGATTCTGGCGCCGGAGGTGCGTCTTGCCGAGGTAGTGCGCGTTCAGCAGGTTCTCCTGCGCGCACTGGAAGCCGCACAGCTCGCACGAGAAGACCGGCCGCGGCCCCGCCGTCGGGCCCGCGTGCACGCGCAGCGCGGCGCCGCTCTCCGGCGCGTGGCCGCAGCGGCAGCTCGCGGGGCCGGCCGCCTGCTGCGTGGGGCCGTCGGCGCGCGGCTCCTCGTCCGAGCGGCAGGAGAGCGGGTGACCGCAATCGCCGCACTGGGGGCCCGGCGGCACGTGTCCGGCGGCACGACCCCCACTGGTCTCCGTCCGGGGGAGAGGAGAGCCTCCTCCCGCGCCAGGGGAGGCCGCGTCCTGAGCAGACTCGCCGTCGGGGTCTGTCTTCGCAGGCACCGCAGCACGAGGGCTGGAACCGCAAGGAGCGGAGAAGGCCCCGGGAGGACGAGGGCGGCCGGCCGGGCCCCCACTGCGGAGCGCCTCCTTCGCCGAATCGCCGGGTGGGGCAGGCACTTCCGGGGTGGGGCCCTCGGAAGTCTCTGGGCCGGGGGCGCGCGGCTCGGGGGCGCGCGGCTCGGGGCACTCGGGGGCCCGGGCGCCCGCGGAGAGCCGCAGCCGCTTGGACGCGCGCTGGTCCCCGTCCGCCGCCGCGGGGACCGGGACGCGCGGGAAGCCTCTCTTGCTGGAGGGAGGCTCTGCGGCGCGCGCTGCGCCGTCACACACGGGCCCGCCGGCTCCCGGGCGCGGTGAGGACCTCGTGGCGGCCGCGCCTCTGCTGTTCTCGTCGTCCTCGCTCTCCGGCTTCTTCTCCGCGTCCATGGCCGCCGACGTGCTGAGGCGACCGCGGCCCGGCGCGGCTCACGGGCGCTCGCCACCTGCGCAGAAAACAGACAGCGGGTCAGGCCGCGCCCGGACACAGCGCCGCGCCCGGACGCCAGCCGGGGCCGCGCGAGGGCCCGTGGCCGCGCGAGGGCCCGTGGCCGCCGGGGCCGCCCTGCGCACCGAGCGCCACGCGGAAAGGCCTCCGTCAGAGCCGCAGCGGGGCCGCGCCCCGCCCGAGCCCCGCTGCCCGCCGCCCGCTGCCCGCCGCACGGCCGCCGCCGCGACGCCGACGGGGAAGCCGAACCGGGTCGGTGAAGCCGACGCAACACCCGCTGCGGCACAGGCCGGGCCGCGGGCCCCTCGGCAGTGGCAGCCCGAGTGCGGGGCCGGCAGGCTGGAGCGCCGCGTCCTCCCTGCCCTGCGGCGCCGCGCCCGGCCCGGCCTCGCGCCCTCGCGCCGGTTCCCGCCGCCGCCGCCGAGCCTCCTCCCGTCCCTCCGCGGCCGCTTCCCGCCGGCGGCGCTGGCTGAAGGCTCGGCACAGCCGAGACGCCGCGGGGTTACCGAGGCAAACGCGGGGGCGGGCGCGGAAGTTCACTGAATAAAATGCTGTAACATCAGTAATGATGATTGTATTTTTCCTTATGCTATTTAGTTCAATTACAACGTATCGTTTTCCATTTGCTTTACACCAGGACTGGAATTTTTAGCCAAATGCCACTGGACTTCGTGTGAATAAAAAAGCATCCAATATTATGGCCTCAAAGCTAATGATAACTATTTTATCTATTTACTTTTTTCATAACAACAAACCCAATAATGGCTGTTGCTCTGACACTGCTTAAAGCAGAGAACAAAATATATTTATGTGATACCAAATGCATGAGCAACAGAAGAAAAAGGGAATAAACTGGGCTTTAGCAAAATTAAAAATTTCAAATGACTCTGTGCTTCAACGGCCACAATCAAGAAAGTGAAAAAACAATCCACAAAGCAGGAAAAACATGTTGCAATCATCTACCCAACACGGGGCTTAATCTAGAACATACAGAGAACTCTTACGACGCAATGATAAAAAGATGAACCAATTTCTAAATGAGCAAAGGGGCTCACTATGCATTTCTCCAGAGAAGATACACAAACAGCCAAAAAGCAAATGAAACATACTCTATCAGTACTCGTTAGAGAAATGCAAATCAAAACCATAATGCAATACCATTTCATAATCATTAGGATGGCTAGAATCAACACGTCAGACAGTAACAAGTGTCGGTGAGGATGTGAAGACATCAGACCAATCACACAAAGGCTCCTAGGGGATGTAAAACGGGGACACCACTTTGGAAAAGAGTCTGGCAGTTCCTCAAATGACTAAGCATGAAGCCACCATACGGCCCATGAGTTCTGCTCCAGGTATATGGACAAGAGAAGTGAAAATATGTGTCCTTGTGAAACCTTGTACACAAATGTTTACAGCAGTATTAGTCTTAATAGCCAGGGGAGTGGAAACACCCCAAATGTTTATCGATGGATTAACAGAAAAACTGAATGAGGTACATCCATACCCACACGATGGAATATTCAGCCACATGAAGGAATGGCATTGACATATGCCACAGTATGTGTGAACCTTGGAAATGCTAAGTGAAAGAAGCCAGCTACAAAAGACCACACAGCATAGGATTACTTTCACTGGAAATGTCCAAAATAGGTATATCTATAGCTATAGAAAGCAGGCCAGTGGGTCCTTAGGGCTGGGGGAGGAGAGCAAGACAGGGGGTGAAAGCTACAGATCACAGGGTTTCTTTCTGAGGTGATGAACGTGTTCTAAAATTTCCTATGGTAATGGTTGCACATGTCCATGAACATACTTAAATCCATTAAACTGTAGTTCAAATGGTATCTCAATAAAGTTGCTTTAAAATACACAAATTGTCATATATAACCTACAACACAAAAGCATCTTCTATTTGTTAACTGTCTTACAAGAAGAGTGCACCATTCTTGTAAAAGAGTAAAAAAAGATAAATGTACATAGTTTTATTACACTTACAAGATGTTTACCATTTCTCAAGATGTGATCCAGAAAATATAAATTAAGTAAGAAGTTAATAGATGTTTGGGCAGGAAAGATAAACCTCTGGTCAAATACATTTAAGCAACTCTGGTTTGAACCAAAGTTTCTTTACCATAGGATGTTTCAGCACATAAGCATTTCCCAAACCAATTTCATTATAGAACTCATTAGTTATAAAGAATCAAAAGACCAGTCATTCCAAAGGACCCTTTAGAAAATGCTCCTTTAAATAAAGCATTAGTTCTGCTATTCAACATTCGTAACTAAAGCATAAACGGGGGGCAGGGGAGCGGAATGAATCATGCATCTGTCCCCAAAACGTCATGAAGTCCATACCATAAGCCAAGTATTCTTGGTTGTAGATACTGGAATTACGGCAAATAACAACACAAAATCTCTGCCTTACATTATAAACAGTAGTAGAACAATTTTTTTTTAGTAGAAATATTACCCAGTCCAGAACATCTATTTCTAGTCAAGAAGAGCCAAGGAACTGTATTTACTCTTGCACATGAAAACAACTAAAAAAGGAAAACAAAACAAAACAAAAAACAGGCAAAATCTATGAAAGAACAGTGTAACACTTCGGACAGCAGAAACTACACTATAGTGATCAGAGATGAGCTACAAAAGAAAAGGAGTCCCAGTTTATAGCCCGGAGAAAAAAACCCAGGCCACAGCACAGCGATGGGGATCCCAGACAGAGCCCAGGAATCTTCCAATAGAGTTGAAGGGCAGCTAGAATCTGTTGGGCAGTCAGAAAGAGGAGAAACACCAGAAAGAGAAGTCCAGAGACCTACACGGGGTCCCTCATGGGTGTCCCTATCAAGATAGATATCGTGCCATCTTCCCAAAAAATTGTCTCCTGCCCCTCACACTCACTCCTGGTAACTTCCCCTCTCTTCCTGAGGAAACCACTGCCCAGTCTTCTGCAACGAATTGAGTCTCACCTGTCCCAGAAGTTCACAGAAACGGAATCAGACAATAGGCCTTTTGCGGGGAGAGGGTCTGCCTTCTTTGGCTCAACACAGTGTCTCTTGCATATATGAAGAGTACGCACATCCCACCCCCAGTGAGAGCATGTCCCGTTGTACAGGTACAACACAATTCCGTGGACGGACCCTTCTTTGGCTCTTAGGACAAAGCCACCATGAATATTCTCAGACAAGTATTTTTGTCTGAACATATATGTTCATTCCTTTTGTGTAAATACCTCGGGGTAGTAAGGCTGGACTACAGGAACAAATGTGTACACTAATCCTCTGAGAAACTGACTGAGCTTCTTACACAGCGACCAGCAATGTCAAGCATTTTGACTGATGCACACATTTTCACCAATATTTGATGCTGCCAGTCTTTTCAATTTATGTCATCCTGGTTGTGTGTATGGCTCTCATCTGCACTTCGCTGATGACTGCTGATGGTCCTGAATACTTTGCTGTGTGCTTTATGAGATGTTCACTAGCCTTCTGCCCACATCTTATACAGGTCGTCTCTTTTGTTACTGAACCAGGAGTTGCTTATGTGTTCTGAATATAAATCACTTGTCAGATACAGGTTTCACAAATATTTTCTCTTTTTATTTTGCTAATGTATTTTGATAAGCAAAAGTTTTAAATGTTGACGCAATCAGTGTTTTTCCTATTGTGGTTATTTGTATGCCTGGTGTATTTCCTGTCCCTCCATGCTAGAATATAAGGGCATGGTTTCTTTTATCCACCCTTACATCCAAAGAGCCTAGAACAATTCCAAGCACATATAAGGTACTAGAATAAACAAATACCTCACTGTGATGTAATAAATGTCTCTTCTCCAAGGTTTTTTTTTTAAGACTTTATTTATTTGACAGAGAGAGATCACAAGTAGGCAGAGGCACGCGGGGGGTAGGGGGAGAAGCAGGCTCCCCGCTGAGCAAAGAGCCCAATGTGGGGGTCGATTCCAGGACCCTGGGATCATGACCTGAGCCAAAGGCAGAGGCTTTAACTCACTGAGCCGCCCAGGCACCCCATCTTCTCCAAGTATTTATAGGTAAAATGAAAAATGTCTGAGACATACTTCAAAGCAGTCCAGCAGAGGGGCACAGTGAAGGCTATGTGCTGATAATGATTAATGCTGACAGACAGTTACATGGAAATTCAATGTATATTAAATTTAATCAATATACATTTTATATTGATTTTTATATTGATATCAATATTTTGAAATTGAATATTGAATATTGAAATCAATATATGAATATTGAAATCAATATTTTATATTGATTTATATTTACATATATTTTTATATATTTATATATAAATTTCAATTTATATTGAATATAATCCTACCAACTTGTGTATATATCTGTATATGTACATGTTTGAAAATGTCCCTAACATAACCTATGTTTAACATTTTTTAGTGTTTTCTCTAAAATGGTGTGAGTTTTCTTCCTTTCAATGAGGAGTCCAACCACCTCTTTCCCTTCCAACATGGCTCAGACACACAACCATACTGCCTTCACTGTGGACACTAGCAGGAGCTTCACCTATGAAGCGTAGTTTGTACGTATAGAACAAACGCTGACTTAGGGGGACTCACACACGTACACCTCTGCAGTGTGAATGTTCTAATGATGGAACAACACATGACTCCATTTTTTCAGACAGAAGAGTGACGGCTGCATTAATACACACACACAGAATAATAAAACCCTTTATTATCTTCTATATAATGTCTCCAAAAATTTTAAAACAAAAGGAGAAAATATTTCTACACTTGTTATCGCCCAACTGATTTTTTAAAGTGATGAAATAATTCAACATCTCATTTTACTGAGAAAGAATACTGCACACTCAACAAACATACACTGAGGGCCAACCGCAAGAGGGGCACTAACGTGCTGCCCTTGCGTTCTTTGCCCTCACCAGGCTCTTGTTCTATCAGGAGCCATGTGACATCCATGCAAAAGTACTGTAATACAAGGCCAGGTGTACATGTGTGTGACAGGAACTAGGATCTACAGCTATGTAAATGAGCAAGGAATCATACTACCAAGCAGAATATTTGGCCAAAATGGCAGAAATATCATTTGAGCTAAACCTTGAGGAAACTAAAACTGCTTTTTCCTTTCTGTGACAGAGCAGACAGGAACAAACAACTCAAGTAGAAGGAAGGGACTAGACAAAGCCACACAACACTAACAATGCAAGTACACAAGACTGTCGTCCACAGTCCGGACAGCTACCGTGCTGGTTTTCTACTACACAGCAACTGCAAACAGAAGCAGAGTGTCAACCAAGACCACATCACACAAGGCTTTGAATTGAAAGTTGAAATGTACTCAGTAGTGCCAATGAGGAATCACCAAACACGATGCTGATTAATTTTTTATTTTGATTTTGATTATAATTAATTTTGATTTTGATTATGATTAAATTTTCAGTATGCAGGACGTATCACATGTAGAGAAACTGCAGAAAGAATGCCTTCTAGTAGTTTTAAGTTACAAGGCCCAGAACTAGAAGGATGTCAGTAAGGAGGAGTGTAAGATGATTTCATAAATATCTTAGAGTGATCTAGAGAAGATTAAACAGAAATGAGAACATATATGCTAATATAAATTAAACGGAAGAGTCTTCAACAGAAAGATTATTAGAACAAGCACCAAACTGCCAACGGAGATGCGGGAGAGAATCCAAAGCTCCCTCAGCTAGGACTGTTTAAGCGCTCCTTTTTCTGGACGCAAATTTCATTCATTCACTCAACAAACACTGACTGAAAGCCAACCAGAAAGCACCTTAAATTTTCTCAGAAACAAAGCAAATGGACAGTTAGGGGACTCACTGCCAATCCTTAGAGTAAGTAAATCATAATCTCTGTTTCTTCTCAAAGTACTGGTACCAGTCGAGAAAGAAAATGAGTCTCAGGTAAGATTTCAAGATTCAGAAGACCTAGGAGGTGTCTACACTAAAGTAACGGGTATATTATTAACCCAATCTTCTTAAAGCGTCTGATTCCTATACGAATCCATCAATCACCATTCAACACACATCCTCACTGTGCCACAACGATCCTCTAATACACAACTCCATTTATAGTATGCACTCATCCAAATTCCCAGAAAGTTGTTCCTTGACTTAAAACGACAGAGGGCCGCCTGGGTGGCTCAGTGGGTTAAGCCTCTGCCTTCGGCTTAGGTCATGATCTCAGGGTCCTGGGATCAAGCCCCGCGTTGGGCTCTCTGCTCAACAGGGAGCCTGCTTCCCCCCTCTCTCTCTGCCTGCTACTCTGCCTGCTTGTGATCTCTCTCTGTGTGTCAAATAAATAAATAAAATCTTAAAAAAAAAAAAAGACAAAGAAACAAGTAAGCTGCATGTAACTTTATCATTTTCAAGTTCACCTATAAAGTATTAACTCACCAAGACTCTGTCATGAAATAAAGTTCCTGTTCTAACTGAAATAATTTCTGCTACAGTTTAAAACTCTTTAAAAAGTTGCAAGAAGAATTCAAAACACTCATAGGCTTTTTTTTTTTTTAAACACTCATCAACTTCTTAAGAAGGAAATACAACAGATCCATAGCAGCCTTCTGATGACACCTGGTGGCCGGTGCTCACAAGAAGTTTCTTTCAGCATTTTAGGTAAAGAACTTCAGTACCCACTCAACCATTTCACATGCTACCTTGGCTCTGGGAGGGCGCATGACGTCTCTCCCTGCACCCTCCTACCTTCGGCCCAAGTTCATCTTCACGTCTCTCTTCGCCCCTTTTCCCTTTTCTGACGTGTACGTGTGCAGCGAGCTTGAGCCCAGGCTCACGCGTGCTCACTTTCTCTCTTACACGCTCACACACACTCTCTCACTGGTGTGACAAAGCCACCCACACTAGAAACCACCTCTCCCGGCCTGCGGCCCATGGCATCTCACCCTTCAACCCTCCTGCCCTCACCCCAGCTGGGGGCACAAGCGGCGTGAAGTGAGCATGCGCTGGCACCAGGCCAACGGGAAAACCAGAGCAGAGGACACGCGTATGCAGCCTGGCAGGTGCACACACACACACACACACACATCTAAAAACCCCCAATGGTCTTTTGTCCCTTCCCTTTAGGAGTTCAGAAAAGGATGAACTCCAGAAGTCATCAAGATGTGACAGTAAGAATCCCCTCCTCCCAGAAGGACAGGGTAAGACAGGTCCAACTTCCGACAAGCCTGTTAGGAGCTGCGAAGGTGACGGACGAGTGAAACAGGAACACAGAGAAACCAGCGACTACTCGGATTTCATCCAGCTGCCACTTCCAGCTAGCCCTCCCATCACACCACGACCTCGCCGGACAGAGTACCACCGAACCTCCACCCGGAGCTGCAATCTGTTACACAGACCACGGAACACCTGCATCTGATCCCACAAGAAAAAAGATCACTTTTCTATGAAAATGCTTGCAAGCTGAGTGAACTCTTGATGACAGAGTATAATTTAACACGCTAGAAACCACTGACCCGGTAACACCAGAGACGACGTGACCACCAGGGACAGATGTGTACGCAGCTGTGGTCGATGCACCATCCGACCAGTGCAGGAACACTTCAGTCCAGTAAACTCACATCTTCCTTGTCCACAGAACGGGCCACAGTGCATTCCTAAGCAGTTTGCAGGCACGTTCACTTCCTCACCCAGGGAAAGGCCTGTGGTAGTTTAAAATGAAAGGACGAAACCTAACTGTCCCCCTTGGTGTGGGCCAGCCTTGCCGACCTGCTTGCAAGAGACAGAAGAGAGTGGAAGTCCGGGTATCCGACCCAGACACCAGGTCGTGAAAGGCACGAGCTTTCTGCGTACCCCCTCCCTGGCCTACCTGTTGTGAGGACATTCATGCAACCTGTATTTGTGGAGAGACTGAGCTCCTACCAAGTGCCGGAGAGGAACAAGGGACTCCTGCCAGCTGGCGAGCAGCCCTTCCAGCCCCAGGCCAGACTGCAGAGGACAAGCGCCCCACAAAAGCCTGGCTGCTAGAGAAACCTGGAGCCAGAACCTTCCTGACCCACAAAAGCCAGGAGGTAACAGATCCTTGTTGCCTTAAGCCACTGGGTTTTGACATAATGCGTTATGTAGCGACAGAGAACAGAACGCCCTTCTCTCCTGGTCACCGTGGCAAGAATAGATACGGCTCAGTTTCACCCTCCTTCGTTATATTTTATATATATTTCCTTTCCTATGTGCTCCAATCTTTAACAAGAATCCTCTGTGCTAGCACAGTAAGATTAAGGTACACAGCAGAGGAGAATGTGTTCACTGAAGTACAATGTTTGAAATGTGTACCGAGAGCGCAACTCCTATCAAACTTCCCTGAGAAGATTTAGAACTTTGCTTAACTGACATGTACATTTATACCTCTTCCACCACCGAAACCGAATCTGATACAGCTTACAGTGGAAACTGATAAAATAAAATCAAGAGTTATTACAGCGCTAACTAATAAAGAGATGAGGTAGAGCTTTAAATTTAGATTTGTATGGAATAATTCGAGAAATGTCTTAATGGTTCCTGAAAAACCTGCTCATTTTGGACAAAGACATTCACTCGTATAGGCCCTGGGAACCGCTTAGCAAGCCACCTGGCCCAGAACTAACAGTAGCCATGAGTTCCCTTCCAGCTCGGCTCAGAAATGCTCTCAGCCTACACTCCTAATAGTCCCCAGGCCCAATGAGATGGCTGAGGGTCACAGACATGTACAGCCACAGAGCACGTGACCCTGTCCTGTCCCCAGCAGAACACATGCAAGCTCAGGAGACCTGGGGACCTCTGGCCACAGGACTCCAGGAGCCTGATTAAGTCCCAACTCCAGAGTATCTCATGTACCGTGTTCAGTTTAATCCCACCGAAGACCCTCCGCGGCCAGAATCTAAGGACTCAGGGAAGACGGGCAGCCGGAACTCTGTGCCCGCAGCCTGCGTGACAGGTAGGAGGAAGGCGAACTACCTGGTGGGGAAAATTCTCACTCAAGTCAGACGGGAATCTGGCTTCTCTCGCAGGGATATCTACGCTTTATTTCCAATATCCAATTCACTTTTCTCTGAAAGTTAAAAATCAGAGTTTGTGCTTAGTGCCTCAGAAAGAGCTAAAACAATGACTTAAAAAACCATGTTAATAAGGATCAAACACGGTGATCACAACAGAATAAAAAGACCATCATCCCTATCATTACCAAAGATTTCCACCTTTCCAACACTATTTATGAAAATGTATTAAAAGCAACATAAAACAACAAATCATGGGACAAAAATAAACTGCAAAAGAAGCTCAGCGTCCATATCCGGCTACTTCATTTTCGTTGGGTTTTTTTTGTTTTTTTTTTTTTCAATCTTCCTATACTTCAAGTACTATTTTCCAAATACAGTAAGTTGTCCAGTAACAAACTTAATTTTATGATAATCTTAAATCAACCACCTTTGACAAATGCAGCTTTTGCAGTCAGAAATATTTTACACAGAAAGCTAAAATTTAATATATCTCTCAAAAAGCATTTATTAAACCAATGCTTGTTAGTATTTCCATCGAATATTTTTAAATTTATTTTAAAGAAATAAAATTTTTATTGGAAAAGGAAAACAGGATAAGAGAAGAGAATGAGTAGAGAATGAAAAAGTTCAGGCTATTATAAGCAGACACATCGGATTCTTAGTATCTTATGCCATTTGAAAAGGTTGTTTTACTATCAGTGTAACTAATCACAATGAAACCATCTCTTACAACTAAAGACATTATAATGAATTTTCTTTACAACTACAGAGAAATGGGATTTGCTGTTTCACATCAAATAGAACAGGCTGTATAAATTCTTCTTCCTATTTATTGTAAAATATAATTTCATCTATAAAATCAGTCATGAAATATTAAAACTGAAACAACAGAATTTATATCCTTTACTTAACTTAGTTTAAACGGACTATTCACTTAAAAAAAGGGGGTGGTACGTGTGATAGAGCCCCCTGTACTTTCTCATTAAGTGTTTCCATTAGACCCTTTATTTTCAAGAATTTATAATATGCCCATAAAAAAAGCATTCCATGATAAAACTTAGTATACTTTCCTCAGATTTGCCTTTTATCTTTTTCAAAAGGCAAGAGAATGAAGCACATGGTATATGAAAGCTGAGAAAAAGGGGAATAAAAAGAAACATGTAATATATTCACTCTGAAAATTTTAAACACTAGTAAAAAAGAACATTAAAGTGCAAGGAAGGAAGTCTTTGTTTTCCTCCCAACCGGTCCAAGGAAAGGCTGCAGGACGTGTGGCAGCCACTGACCCCGAGCCTCAGAGTCCTGGGTTACATGGGAGGGAAAGAGAAGACCCCTCCATTCGAGGAGAAAAGCCCTCAGTGACAGTAAGAAGCCACTTGGCACTAACCACCAACAGAAAAGTATGGATTTTTTTTTCATTCCAGTAGAAAAATAGGAATAAAAAGGGAATTTCCAAATTGCGAATCTGGGAGAAATACAACAAAAACACGTCCCAAGACACGTTCCAGAGTTCCTGGCGAGACGTCTTCAGCAGGTCCACCGGGGAGAGCCAGGACGGGTGCAACGGCTCATCACCGAGCCGAAGGGAAAAGAGACTGAAACTGCTAATTTGGGGAGAAATCTGGAAAACACTGTAATTCCAAATGTCAATAAGCTAACACACGATATAAAACTATCAAGCCTCAAGACATGTGGAATATAAATTATTAGGTATGAAAAGATGTGGGTGCTAAGAAAGTATATTTAGAAAGGAGAAAGCCTTCAGTGTTCAGTTTTTAAAATGGATGCAGATCCAACCAAGTCCATTTACATACCAAAGTTAATAGTTTTTTTCCTCTGGGTGGCAAAATTATAGGTAACCTTTTTTCTTTTTCCTAACATTTTCCTATACTTTCTAAAATAGATTATTTTGGGGGGGAAGACTGACATGGACACTTTAAAAAGTCTCTACAGATGGCTAAAGTAATGGAAATTGATGACCACCGTCAAGAAAAGAAGAGAAACCCTAAGAAAGAAATACATTCATGATTGTGGTTCTTGGACTAAACTCAAAGTCAAAATAAATAAAAGGATAGTTATGGGGGATGTTTGGTGAAACACTCAGGACCTCCCACTGACAATCAAGAAGGGAGGGAGGTGGGCAGCAACAATTAACACACCATTCACACCCGACCCTGGCATCCAACACCATCCCTACTAAACGGAACCAGGCAGCCTCAAGAAATGACAGATTCTAGGGCTGGAGCAAGGTAGGTGTACAAAATGAGCCTGGAACATTTTCTTTATTATGTCAAAAAGTGGAGAAATGCTTTAAAAAACAAAACAAAAAAAAAAAAAAAACAATGTAACAAAGACACTGGAGTCCACTGGAAAGGGCTCCCACTGGCCAAATCTGGGACGAATGGAGCATCAAATATAAGCGTCAGTAGGCACAGGAATGGGTAAGTCCATATGGATAGGTGGGAGACAGCCAGACACATGGATGAACCGATGGGCCCACGATGGCTCTGTGCGTACTAGCATGCTGAGGGCCGACTGGTAAAGATGGACAGAGTGAAGCACAGACAATCATAGTGGCAAAGAGTGCCAAAGAATCACCAATGGGTGCTAAATTGGCGGGGGGGGGGGGGGTCATTTCGATATGCAAAATGCTTAAATGGTGATAAAGCAACTGCTTATCAGTTGCAAGGGAAGAATTAAAAAACAACCTCAGTGACTGATGGTCTGGTGGATAAATCAGCAACACCTTGTGGGGGGAGGGTGGTAAAAATTAACACCCTCAAGGAAGGGCAGATAGACAGGGTATGCCTCCAGCCAGAACACTCTTGGAAGGACAGGACCCCCATGCATCCATGCAGCTGAGAATGCAAATCCTGCAGTGAGACAAGAGGAAACAGCAGACAAACACAAAGTGAGGAATACTTTATTTAAGACGGAATAAAAACAAAACAAAAAACAAAACGGGGAGGACTACATTCTTCACCAATGTCAATGTCATAAAAGACCATGGAAACATTCCACATTCAAGGAGGCAGAGGAGACAGGACAACCAAATGCAATGCTTGTTGTCAACCTGGATCCTGTGGGGGCAGGAAAAATGCTACTAAGAACATTTTAGGTCAACCGACAAAAAGGACTGCGATGATTAACTGTATGTGTTAACTAAGTGGGTTAAGGGATAGCCAGATAGCCAGTAAAACACTACATCTGGGTGTGTCTATGAAGGCATTTCTGGAAGGGACAAGCATCTGAATCAACAGACTGAGTAAAGATCACCTCACCAATGCAGGTGGGTGTCCCCCAATCAGCTGAGGGCCGACACAGAACAAAAAGGCAGAAAAGGGGCAAATTTGGTTTTTGTTTTAGCTTGAACTGGGACATCCATCTTCTCGGGCCTTCACACTCCTGGTTCTTGGGCTTTCAGAATCAGAATGAAAACACCAACATCTCTGTGTCTCCCGGCTGCAGAAAGCAGACTGTGGGGCACCTAACCCCGATGGCATGTGAGCAAGCCCTGGCCCACAGCCACTCATCCGCGTGCAAACGCACATGTGTCTACTCTCCTTCTTGAAGAATCCTGACACAGAGCTCTGTACAGGGTATTTCTGGAGGAGAATAGTGAGGCGAAGTTTTCTGACTTAGTTCTGGGACTTCTCCTAGAAGAGGCTCTCTAATCTGATTAAAGATGCTAACAACTCTGTTTTCAGTAGAGAGAGTACTTCTATTTGGTCCACGATGAGAACGGATTGCAGATACACAAAATATCTGCACTGGATATTCCTAATCAACCACTTACATAAACACAAGAGTTAAGTGATTCTATACACGATACTAATGCATCCAGGAGCCACAGAAGATAATGACCAGCTACTGGGCCCTAATGCAGCCGGACAAAATGATGAAAGAAAACGGTGAGCTCAGGGAGTCGGAGCCCCCGCTCAAGCACAGCATAAAGGACCTGAGAGCCTCCAAGTGTGCCCTGGAGGAAAGCCTGATCTCTGCAGGGTTGAAAGTGCTGGGTCTCAAATGCCAAACATCCTTCTGAGACTGGCTAGATCAGAAAGCCAGCTGAGTGCCCATCTCGCAGCAGTGCACTGTTACTCTGAGGGCACTAACCAGGAAGGACCCAGCCCCTCAAGGCTGGGATGGGGACATGCAGGAAGCCTGTGATAAAGCTGGGGATACGGAGCCCCTAAGTTCTCGTACATCTTCTTTGCCGGCAGAAGAGGTCCTCCCAACTCCAATAGTGCCCTCACGCCAGTCTCATATTTCATATATCTGTATTTAATATGTCATTGGTTCTGTTTCTCTATAAGTACCAATGTAAAATTATAAAATTAAATACTTCAATTATATACAGGAATATCCTTATCTCTAGAAAACAGCAGACACTGAAAGATTTATAGGTAAAGGGTCATGATATACTTAAAATTCACTCAAAAGGTTCAGGAAAAAAGTGTGTGTGTACACACACGTGTGTGTAGGAGAGAGTATGCATACTCTCCAGATTATCCCCAAATAAAAAGTAAAGAACACGACCACCAACAAAAAGGTGAGCTGGTTTCATACAGACGGCTTATAAAGACCTCCACACATCTCTACTAATCATCGGCAGGGGGGACGGTTAGAAGACTATAATGCTCCTTAAAAGTGACAAACATCACTTCTTAGACTTGACAATACCCTTACTCTATACACTAACTAGTAGTTCCCATGTAGACTCCCAGGAACCCAAAAAGATGTGACTTCCGACTGAGGGCCTACTGCAAAAGGCATCCTTCCTAGTATAGCTGAGTCTTTGTACTAAAAAGTTTTAACTCCTTTGCCATCACGGTGTGGGGGGAAGATGCTGGCATCTTTCTGTCCATTTTTTCCCACTGCATTTCTACACCAGCCTTAAAAAAGTCCTGGGAGATGCCAAGGCCAACAGAATGTCCTACTTCAGAGGAGTATGAGGGCATTTTTCCCAGTCCTGGCAAAGCTGGTTAACGTGCTGAACCTTCAAAATTCCAGTGGCATCAACCAGCTATCTGCAACAGATAAACCTTCCTCACGTCCCACGCAAAAGGCTGCAAACCGGCACACACAGTGGAGCTTCCCCGCAAAGGCACCATGTGAAAAGGCACACAGTGGGCACATACGGCTGAGGCATCACAAGACTTCTCACATCTGTAGGTCCTGTCGGCACTGCTTCCGTCTCCGGTCCTCCACACGTGGGCTCTGACCGTAGCATCCAGTCCGGTTCTCTGTGACTAGGAGCCGCTGGCAATCATATACACCTATGGGTCCCTTCATTACGCTAGAAGGTTCTCTCTGCAGGTTTCTTGCCATTCGTTACACAGAGCTCTTGTGCTTCTGTAACTTTTCTTAACCCTTTTCCCATGGTTTTCACCTAGTAAAACTGCATTTATTTCCGTTCTTAAGTTTCCCTCTGAACACTCCTTCTGACTTCCATTTTGCTGTTTCTGACTAAGCCTCTGTGTCTCTCACATCTCCTTCTAACTAATTACTATAAATGAGAGAAGGTTAAATAACCTCCAAACTTTATTTAATGCTTACATTAAACTTTAATTTAAACTTTATTTAAATGATTGTTCTTGGAGTATTTTAACACACTTCCTCTGTTTTACCCAATATGGTACAAATTACAAAAATAAACTCATCTGAAATTCTATCACCTTTCCTTTATCTGTCTTCCGTGTATTTATCCTGCCTGCTGATACGAGTGTTAATGAATTCAAAAAATAAAAAAATAAAATATGGGTAAAGAAAGGCAGGAGAGAAAACGAGTATATACAAAGTCAGACTCTTCAAAAGCAAAACCAAAAAAGGCTAAGTTTCAGTTTGCTCATCGTCTATAGTGCCTAAGACTCATCTACAAAATTCTGGAACACTTGAACGAAGAAGCTCCCTTCTCAACTTAGAAGGCAGATATTCTGTATTAATTTATACATCAGGAGACAGACTACCAAAAGGAATGAAGAGGTTAGAACATATAGTGTGTGTAAGTCCAACATCTTAGGGAAGTTCTAGAACCGAGAGGGGAGTGAAGACATGCTTGGGGTACCTCCTCGGTTACAAGGATGGCAGAGTCGCCCCCCTACAAAGCCCCTGACACTGCTGAAGTGCCCAGAATGTCCCCTTGGTAGCACCTCACATATGCTTAGGTGAACAAGAGAACATGGGCAACGGGCGGAGAGGGGCAGCTACGGGACCTTCTTTCCTCACACCCCCAAAGTCATTTAAAGCAGTGATCTGGAGGTGCTTCTCAGCTCCCTTCAAGCCTGGTCACCCTCCGTGCGCTCGGGGCGAGGTCACCATCACATGCTTTCTCTGCCACAGAGTCAGTGTTTTCCAAGGTCTCCCGTTCCTTCCACGTTCACGGCTGAGACGTGCTGTTCGGGTGATCCCTCGGTGACAACAAATGTAGACAGTAAGCCAACAGAGGACCAACCTTCTCAAGAGGAAAATGCTGCGGCCAAAGCCCCCTCAAACATATGTGTCTGCTGGTTTCCAAGGGCTGCATTTATTTCTATTTAAAATCTATGGATGAAGTACGGAAGTGACTAAGGAACAGTGTTTCGCACGTGAACAGAGATATCACTAATGCCATTTAAAAATGAAGTCCTATACCACAAGCAAGGATTTTTAAATAAGTCTATGTTACTCAACTATGTATAGAAAAAAAAATAAGACCAACTTAGGATTCCACATATACATCACTTCCTATGACAAGGCCAAGTTAAAAAACATTTTGAGATTAAAATACTATGTATGAAATACATACTATACTATATATGAAATACAGCAAAAACAATGAAGTAGGCAAATATCAACACTTGGAAAATTCTGCATCACATACATCTCACTCATTTACTAATTTTTTAATTCTATCAATTCTTACAAATCAGTAAGAATTGTCAGCTCTGAGTTCATTCTGAAACTAGCATGCTCGGAAAATCAATCCTCTCGCGCATCCTAGCAGCCCTTCCTCGGTGGTCTCACGGGGGCCATTTAGGGAGCGTCACATGTGGCTCGGAGCCTCCTTCAGATCACACTTCTAAGAAAATAGGGCAGAATGATAGAACACCCCAGCCCTGTAATCCCACGCTTCCGCACTCTGAGGAACAGCTCACAGAACTCTATCTGTAGAGAAGGGTAACTGCAGAACACTTATTTCCTACAGCTTCACAACCTGCTTTTCCTTTTCTGATTTGGATACAGGAGCTGGAACCAACCCGACGAGAAGTTAATGCCCTAACACATTAAGTATTGTAAGAAGTGGGCTTAAAAATGGGTCAAACACAAATACAGAAGTCTGTGTCTTGCTCTCGTAAGCTTCCAAGGCAGGTAGGTATTCCTGCTCTGCAGGCAGTCAGGTCCCCGCTGATGCTGGAATCCCAGCTCCTTCCATCTTCAGGGCCCTGCCTTAGAGCTTCCTCATTGCCTGCATCCAGGGGACAGAAGCAAAGGAGCAGGAAAGAGGCAGCACATTTGCTTCCTAAAAGCCTTGACTGAAAAGTGGCATCTACAGCTTGACTCACACTTGCTTCCTGCCATGGTCAGGAACAGGCGGCCTAGGGCCCTGTAGCTCCATCGCATGAAAGAGAAAAACTGACAGGTTAGGAGGGTGGCCAGCTCCCTCTACCACACACCAACCCCAAAGCTATCACAGTGCTTCTCACGAGAACATTAAGGAAAGCTTTCAGTCCTTACTAGACTTACAAAAGCTTTGAGAAAGGCAACTATTCCCAAGAGCACACCTAGAGCTCTTCCTTCCATATTTGTAAAACAAGGGAATTACAGACCACATCCATCATTTACAAATTCACCTAATCATCAAAACTTGAACATTGTGCTTAAGAACATCGAGGGGTGCCTAAGTGGCTTGTCAGTTGGATGCGGCGCTCTTGACTCAGCTCAGGACATCTCAGAGTCATGAGATGGAGCCCCACGTCGGGCTCCCTGCAGGGCCTGGAGTCTGCTTGGGATTCTCCCTCACTCTCTCCCTCTGCCTCTCCCCCTCGAGCTTGCACATCCAACCTGCACTTAGGAAGGCAGGCAGACAGGCAGGCAGTCTGGGGTAGGGACCAAAGTCTACAGTTTTGAAGAGCTCCTGCATGACTGTGCTGAGCCAGACTCGGGATCTCCCGGATCCCAGTCCTTCCTACCCTCAAATAAACAAGACATACTTCACACATGTTTACAGGACTTGCAGCTGAGGCACAGAGGAGGAGGAAGAAAGAAAGGGGAACAAGCAAGCTGAACCAGGAAAGAGAGTAAATGTGCGGTACTAAACTGGCCGCCACACGGAGAGCTCAGACCCACCCCCACCCCACCAGACCATTTGCCTACGTCATCACTTGCCACAAAGAAATATTCTGAATGTCCCTTTGGCAAACACTGCCTCAACCTCTACCACCCTGAAAGCCTAGGGCGTTAATCACCACCCATATACAAAACCACACGACGGACCCAGAAGGTCCTTAATGAAAACTGTTTCATCTCATTTTTTGAAAGACAGTAATTTCTACTACCTCTACTAATGATCTAAATTTTCCAAGCTATTTTTAAAAGTACATTAGCACCTTAGTTTAAATTCTAATGTCTTTATAATTATATGCACTACTATAACTATGAGTCCTCATCCTATAATAACTGATCCAATAATTATATTTCAAATTCTGACCTCTAATTCAGAATTAGCAGAAATCTTAAGTGAATTGTACACTTCAAAAGCAGTAATTTGTTGCTTCTTCTAGATTTAAAACACCAAGTTTCCATTATATTTAGTAACTGACAAGAACACTGGACTTTGGCTGCATTGGATGATTACACTGGTATAACTCCAACTATGTTAAACAGTGTCTTTTCCCAACCAGGCGTCTTATTACCTTACGCGTTTTTATTTAACACTGTTTTGTTGTTTGTTTGTGGGGCTTTTTTTTAATATTTTATTTATCTACTCAACAGAGAGAGAAATCACAAATAGGCAGAGAAGCAGACAGAGAGAGGGAAACAGGCTCCGTGCTGAGCAGAGAGCCCGATTCGGGGTTCGATCCCAGGACCCTGAGATCAAGACCTGAGCCAAAGGCAGAGGCTTAACCCACTGAGCCACCCAAGTGCCCCGTTTGTTTTTACAGAACAAAAAGCAGAGCATATTAGAGAAAATAAAGGAGAAATGTGAACATCAAACACACTGAAAAGCACTGAGAGCTAAGACTGAGATAATGTAGCTTTAGCAAACAGCAGCAGAAACTAGAAAAGCTGAAGTATCTAAAATCTGTTTTAAGAAGCCTGTGTTCTACATCTGCCCATAAGGGATCTCTGACAAGCACTCCATGTCTGGAATGCAGACATCCCTGCTATGGAAGGACTATCATGGGCTGTCAACTTCTTAGTCAGGGGCTGACTTTGCTACAAAGTATGACATGATATAATTACAAATGTCTGACAGTTCTCCTGGTTTAGAAAATTTTAGCGCTCTGAATATTAAACAAAAATAGTAGTGCTATTTGGTTCTACAGGCAAGTGGGAATGAAAAGAGCCTTTACCAGTCTTCCACACTCCCATTTTGACTTTTACGTTTTTTCTCATAACACCAACATGCTCAGTCATTACTGTTTTGTCAAATTGTCTCCTTGCTCTGACCTTGTCTACAGTGTGTTTCAGATCAAACAGACTCACTTCCACGTGCCCACAGGTGCCTTCCTCCTCCATAGTGGTGGCACTGGCCCCCACAGGTTCACTGTGAGGGTCAATCCTCAACAGAGTATAAACTCAGTACAGAATGTGCTTGGCACCCAGTAATTGCTCAGCAAGTATTAACAATCATTATCATCGAAACCAATTTTATTTTTGAAATCTCTGCTCCTGAAAGTAACTTTATACCCAACTCCTGCAAAAACACATCTTTACCACAATCACCCCATCCCATCTTTTTCATATAAACAGTCTCTCTTACAGACTTTGCAAACAGAAAAAAAAAAAGTAAATGTTTGTGTTTTAAACATGTGGTAGACACAAAAAATAATTTTAATATGTGCAAGCTATTCAGCATCATAGAAGCCAGCCCTGGGTACAGATCCCAGCTTAAGGAAATGAAACCCTTATGTTCGTAGTCCCTCTGGGTGCCCCATCACCTATCCTCTTCTTACAGCACCATCTGCTAACACGAACTTTGTGTTTACGTTTTACTACTTCATCAAATCTGAACTGCTAACAATATGCAATTTTGTCTTGCAAATTTCTAAACCTAAAAAAAAGGGGGAAAAAGACTAAATGCATTCTTCTGGAAGTATCTTTTCTTCCCCCAAATGACATTCCTGACCCTTACCCTTGGTAATGCATGTAGCTAAAATTCATTCAGTTTCACTACTGTATAGTCCCTCACAGTAGAAGTATAATACGATTTACCCATTCTCTTGTGATGGACACTGCTTCCAATTTTCTTCTTTCACCAGAACAACCGTGAGCACTCTGGTACACACCACCAGGCACTCAAGTACAGGAGTTTCTCCAAGGCAGTGGTTTGCCAGTTTTGGCATGCACCTGATCACCTGAAGAGCTTGTTAAGAGGCCCCATCCCCACGTCTGAGTAGATCTAGGCTGAGGCCCAAAATCTGCCTACAAAGTTCCCATGAAATCCTGGGAACACAATTTAGAAGCACTGCTCTAGGAAAAAGACTCAAGAATGGAATTACTGGGACAAAGGTACATGCATCTCTAACTTCACTAGATAATCCCAAAGTTATCACACCAAGTTAGACTCCTACTAGTTGCGTATAAGCACTCCAATTGTTTCTTTTTTTTTTTAAAGATTTTATTTATTAATTTGACAGAGAGACATCACAAGTAGACGGAGAGGCAGCCAGAGAGAGAGAGAGAGGGAAGCAGGCTCCCCACTGTGCAGAGAGCCCGATGCGGGACTCGATCCCAGGACCCTGAGATCATGACCTGAGCCGAAGGCAGCGGCTTAACCCACTGAGCCACCCAGGCGCCCCAGCACTCCAATTGTTTCTTACCTCCCAAACAACAGATACTGCCAGATTTTTACACTGCTGCCAACCTAATGTGTGTGAAACTATATATCCTTTTCATCCTAATTTGCCTTTCCCTAATTACTAATTAAGTTGAAAATCTTTGCATTCGGGATTCCTCTTTTGTGAGATGCCTACTGGGGTCCTTTGCCCATTCTTCTATTTTTACTGATTTGCCAGTTACCCTTCTGGATACTAATCTTTTATCGTAATATGTACTGAAAATGCCTATTCTCACTTGTGACTTCTCTGTTCACTTACTTGATGGTTTCTTTTAATAAATACAAGTTATCTTATGGTCTGCATCTTCTATGATTTGTTTGAGAACCTCTTGTCTGTATCAGAATCCTACAACTATTGTCCTACCTTGTCTTCTAGAAGTTTCACAATTTTGATGTATTTAAGCCTTTGATGGGCCTATAGTTGATTTTTTTTTTAATGATGTATCCCACTCTCAAGGAGCTTTGTATTTGGTAAAAGGATACAAAAAGTGCCCCAAATGAAATATTGATTAGGTGTTAACCACTCACTCCTTCATTGAAATTTATTCTGCTCTCTTACTGGGACAAACAAAAATATGAAAATTTGAAATATGAAAAATACAAAAACAAAAATAGTTAAAGTTTCAATGTGAAATTAGACTATGATCCCCAACCTACCACATCCCAGGAAGAATCCTCAAAAAAACCCCAAAAACTCAATGTGATGTCTTTCTAAAAATATAGAGAATTAAGCACAGGAGAAAGTGTGGGAAAACTGTTGCTCTCAATAGTATCAGCTGGGATATAAATCTATACACCTTTCCAGAAGTTAATATTTTGCTCTCTCTCCACACAAGCATGTGCACATGCACACACACACATACCTTATAATAGGTATATTCTTTGAGCTACCAGTGACTCTACAGGAAATAACTGGACAAAATATGTATTTAAGGATATTCGGCATGAAACTCTTTATAATACAAAAATTATAAACAACCTAATATCCAGTGACACAGAATGGGCTAGAGCCTGTCCGTACACGGGAGCGCGGTGCAGATTACAGTGCATTAATGTGAAAAAATGTTCACAATATTCCAGTAACTAACCAAAGCAGTCAACAAAATGCACATATAAATATTCATTTATTCATAAACATTTATCAAGTGCCTTGGGTGTGCCAGGTACCAAGGAAGTCACTGGTAAGCAAAAAGAGGTCTATTCCCTGAATCCATGGAGCTTGTGAGCTTTGCTGGGAGACAGACCAGATACATGACTTCAAGTTACTCTGGCTGGGACAGTAAAGTCACACATGTTTTAAACACAGAGACAATTTACAGGTGTGTATGTGTAATATATCCAGCATCAAAGAGAACACACGCACCCAGCTCTATGGACAACCAGCTACTGGTAAGAGGGAGAATAATTAGAGCAAACACCTTGTGAGCAACTGAAGTGTATCTATCTTCTGCAAAAAGGCTCTGGGGAGAATTTTAAGAAATGCAGTGTAGTTATGGAAAGTCACACACTGGAAGAAAAATGTGAGACATTGTAGAACCACAGCAAAAGAACTGGGACAAACAGCTTCCATTCCTGCCAATTCAAAACTGAGACTGACCAAGACCAAGTACAAGTTCTTGAGCAGATGACCATTCTTCTAAGGGCCTACACTCTTCCCTTTCCCTGCTATGTTTGTGTCTAACAAATAATAATAAGGCTCCTGAGATACGAAATTATCTCACAATTGGGAAAGGCTCAAGGATTCTGACATTATATGCTCATTTCTTTTTAAACTTCTGCACCAAAGATCAGTGAAGTGATGAGAGTCATTAATTTCAAAGGGAAAATTTTTAACTTTAAAGCACAGCTATCACACACTACCTCAATCAAGAGATCAAAGTTAACATTCCCGAGTGATGAGACATATCTGCATCATGTAGGTCCCAATACGAGACTGAGAAGGGGACAACTTCATCCCCATGGTATTCCTGCCAAAAAGCTTCACCTTCACTTTACTCATGAAAGGACGTCAGACAGACAAATCAAAACATTCTACAGAATAACTGACCAGCACTCTTCAAATGTATAAAGGTCATAAAAAATGAAGAAAACCAAAAGGAGCTGTCACAGACTGGAAGAGACTAAGGAGACCGAGTACTGTACAGCAATGTGGGATACTGCACTGGGTCCTGGACCAGAAAAAGGACCTGGTGGTGAACCTCAAACTCTCCAGAAACTGTCTGGTTTTGGTAACTGCACTATGGGTGCATAAGATGTTAATAAAGTGATGCTAGCTGAAAAGTATACGGAAGCTCTCTGAACTATGTTAGCAATTTTTTTGCAATTCTCAAATTATTTCAAAGTATAAATTGTTTGCAAATCATTTCAGATAAACAATACACAAAGGTATGAGATGAATCACTCATTACCTGTAACATAAAAATAGGCTACATCCTCCAAAAATTGTGCTTAAAAATTCCAATATTTGCAAACAGGGCTTATGCTGAAATAAACTGTAATTATTTCATAAAAGTCTGTAATTGCGATAATGTAGAAAATACAGTCATTTTCCTAGGGTACTGAAATCTCTCCAGATAAATGGCCTAATTTATTTTCCCCCTTAATCTTTTTTTAATTCAATTCAACTTACATTTATTTAACATCTACTATGGCTACATAACTGCTAGAGCCTGATAATATAATTTTGATATATAAGAAATGAACATTTTAGAACACAACAGAGAAAAGCATAGAGTAACAAAACTGGAATAATTTTTCACTCCTATACAACCTAGCAATGAATACAGACACTTTTTTAGTGCAAATGTCAGGAAGACAGAGGACGCTCACAGCTTACGTGAATCCCCTTCAATAATAAGTGGTTTTGACCTCTAGATTTATCTCCAAAAATTATCCTTGGAAATGCCAAAATGACTGTCTCCAAGAAACACTATACTTCTAGTCCTTTATTTTTACTTTTTTTTTTTTTTCATTTAATCATTATGGTTTTGGTGCACTGCTATTTTTAACACAAATTTAAACCACCCAATTTTCAGAGTGGCAGGGAAAAGTTTACACTGGTATAAACGCATGGAGCTTCCTTACTCTCCTAAGAGATCAAAGGTAATCGTGTATGGCCAGGGGTGTCAAAATGTGACCTTGGAGCCCACGGCTTCAGCATCACCCATGAGGAGCTGGTCAGCAACGCAGATTCTCAGCTCCAGTCCACACCGGCTGAGTTAGAGGCTCCGGGCATGCGGAGCAGCTGTGTTTTCATACACTCTCCAGGTGACTCAGCTGCACCTTCACTTTGAGAACCACTGATGGAAGCAGAAAGACTGGCCTGGGAGTCAGGAAGCCTGATTCTAATCCCTGCTCTGCCACTAATCTCTGAGACAGATTACTCAGCTTCTGTGGGGGCTCAGTCTCCTTACAGGACGATCACGGAACTGGAATAGATCACCGCCACACGCCTCAGACCAAGACTTGATGGATCTGGGAAGGCAGTCCCTCCTATAAGGCCTAAAAGTGAAATGTCCACCCAAGGATTTCCCCGCATCTTTCTTTTTCATCAAAATAAAACAATCTAAATTTCTTCTTTCCCTCAACTGGTCTCTGAATCACATTCAATGTATCTAAAAGAAGGGGTGCCTGAGTGGCTCAGTTGATTACACTACTGACTCTTGACTTTGGCTGGGGTCATGATCTCAGGGTCCTGGAATGGAGCCCAGACTTGGCTCCACACTCAGTGGGGCGTCGGCTCCAGGATTCTCTCTCCCTCACCCGCCTCACTCCCATTCATGCATGTGCTATCTTCAAAAAACAAACAAATAAATAAATAAATTTATAGGGTGTGTGTGTGTGTGTGTGTGTGTGTGTATAATGTCTTATTTAGATAAAATTGTGTTTGCTTTAGCAAAAGCAATACAAATGCTGACTTTACTGTTGCCTATTTATTCAAATAAACAAGTCTGTACGGGAGAAACTCCACATAGCAAAATCTCCAAGAAATGCAGCTACTATAGACTGAATTGTGTCCTCCCGCAAAATTCATATGTTAAATCCCTAATCCCCATTGTGATGGTATTTGCAGGTGTGACCTTTGAGAAGTACCTAGATTTAAATGAAATAATGGAGTAGGGTCTCCATGATGAATCAATGCCCTTATAAGAAGGGGAGAAGAGTCCTGAGTTCCTCTCTCTGCCATGGGAGGACACAGCAAGGAAGGGGACATCTGTAAACCAGGAAGAGTCCTCACCAGGAACCAGCGCCTTGATCCTGAACTTCATGCTCAGAGCTACAATAAATAAATTTCTGTGGTTTCTGCTCTCTGGGCTATCCTATTTTGTTCTAGCAGCCGAGCTAAGACAACTCACTCAAATGTCCCCTCTGGTATGGGGTTGTAACACACCAGGTTATAGCTCAGAACTATGCCCCCAACCCTGCACAAAGAACATGTATGATTTGACCACAGAAAGTATTTAACAAGTTTGAAAATAAAATATTTTAAAATGTATAGAACTAGATACTTCCATTACTGCATAAGAAAAACTTAATTTCTTCTTCTGTTCGTAGATTTATGAACTAGGATTCTTCTCACCTCTGTGATACCTAAGAGACTTGTCATACAAAACCCTTCTCTGAGATGTGGGAAAGAGGGAGAGTCTAATTTACAAAGGTCAGAGAATTCTCCAACAACACAAACCCAATTAAAGTCAATGCTGGGAGAAAGGCCCCGTGGAGCAAGCGAATGGCAGCTAATCCTGGGACCTAGCTGAAAGCCTGGACCCTGAGCGCGCTCGCGCAGTCTGCTCGCAGGCCGTGAGACACCTTCGCTCTGCGCATCGGCACGTTAGCACTCGGGAAAACGCACTCCAGGAGCAGATCCCGAGAGCACAGGGCGCTGCCAACGCCCGCACCTACGGTGGTGTCTGGAAGTAGCCGGGACCGCTGCTTGCGCACCTCACGTTGCTGAATGCCCTACCTTACAGCTTTTCTGCAAATCCGAAACTATTCCAAAATACAGTTTTAAGAATGCACCCGTGGCAACTGCGTTATCAGCAACAATCACTTGCCTCAGAGAAAGACCAGCTGCCGGAGAACCTTGCCTTACTGTCAGGCCGGTCCACAGGAGTGGACACCTCGAGTGCGAGCAACCGTAGAACGCGTAACTAACACTGGAGATTTGAATTCGGACACGAACTTTGGTCACATTAATCTGGGTTTTAAGTGGAAAAAGGGGAAGAATTAAACCCTACTCTACGAGACGGCTGTGCTAACTGAAGCATGCGGAGTACACGCCAGAAATGATGCTCTCATCAACGCGCCGGTGCCCTGCGCGCCCGGTGCCCTGCGCGCCCGGAG
>NC_081564.1:87399179-87462210 GCF_022355385.1 Mustela nigripes | reverse complement strand
CTGCCCGCCCGGGGTCGCTGCCCGCCCGGGGTCGCTGCCCGCCCGGGGCCCTGCACGCCCGGGGTCGCTGCCCGCCCGGGGCCCTGCGCGCCCGGACTTCTCGCCGCAGAACAGGTGCGCGCGGGGAGTAGCCGCCAGCGCCGGCTGTGGAGCGGCAGGGCCGTCCCCACCAGGCCTATGAGTGCGTCTAAGACAGAGAAGCCCTACAGGTGTGTCCACGGGTGCCCGTCCCGTTCCTGACCCCGTCCCGTTCCTGACCCCGTCCCGTTCCTGACCCCGTGAAACAGAAGGGCTATGCGCGACTCCTCACACGCCACAGGGCTGCAGAGCTCCCGGGCCGCCTCCCGGGGCTCCCCTCCCGGACGCGCGGGCACGCTCAGGGCGCGCTCTCTGGCTGAGCAGCGCGTCTACGGGGCAAACCCCGCCGCCGCACGCAGCCGGGCGCCGCAGCCCGGCCTCCCCCGCGTCCGCAGACGCCGACCGCGAGGGGCCCGGGACCCTCCAACTGCAGCGGCGCTGCTCTCGGTCCCCAGCCGCCCGCCCAGCGTCCTTAACGGAAGGACGGCGCCTCGGCGCATCTGGGGGGGACCTGGGCGTGGGCGGGCGGAGGAGGACACCAGCGCCCGGACCGTAAACCGACGCCCCCGCCGCCCCGCGCCGGGGCCGGCCGGGAGGTCAGCAGCGCCCCGCTGCGTGCAGGGGCGCCGACAGCCGGCCCCGCGGGGCGGTCGAGGCCCGCCGCCCGCGCGAGCCCGGCCGCAGACGGAGCGCAGCGAGCGGGGGAGGGCGGGAGCGGAGGCCGGGCGGCGGCGGGCCGCGGGCGGCGGGCGTGTGCCGGGCGAGGCAGGGCGGCGTCGGGAGGGACCGGCGGCGGGGAGGGGCGGAGGCGGGGGGAGGGGGGAGGAGGAAGAGCGAAGGGCCCTGGCGGGGCTCCCGGCGCCCAGCCGCCCGGGCCCGGGCCCTCAAGCCACCGCCCCCAGGCCCTGCGCTGACGCTGGACGGTCCCCGCCTCCAAACCCCCCGCCCCGGCCAGAGAATAACTTACCTGTTTGCCGACGGAATCGCTCCTGCTCGCCTCTCTGACTGACTCCTCCGGCTCACCGTCTTCCCTCTGGGAGGAAGGGGAGGGACTTCCTGTCTCTCCTCGGAGCGACTTCCGGCGGCTGCCAGGTCGACTCCGTGGTGGACCGAGCGCCGGACACCATGACTATAAAATAGGATCCCGGAACTGGTTTAGCGAAACCCACATCGGGTTCCGCGTCTCTGCCCCGAGCGGCCGGCAGACCGGGTGCTGCCTTCGTTTCAGTCCATCAGCTCTTGCCGGAAGTCACTCCGAGGTCAAAGCGGAAGTCCGCCCCTCCCCGGCAGAGGGAAGCGGAAGGGTGGAGGAGTCGATCCGAACCCGGCTTGGGGCCCGGCGCGTCGGTCCGGGAGGCCCCCGGGGTTTTCAGAGGGCGCAGAGCGGGAGGGCCCCGGCCGGTCCTGCCTCCCCCCTGCCGCAGCCGCCCCGCTCCGCCCCTCCGCTCGCTCGCCATCACAAGCCCCGAGGGCTGCGACGGGGGGGCGGACGCGGCCCGGCGGCGCGGGAGGGCCGGGGCCTGCGCGGGCCAGCCGCCGGCCGTCCCCCGCCGCGGCCCGGAGCGGGGCCCTCCCGCGCCGCCGCGGCCCTCTTCGCCCGGGCGAGGGTGTGGGGCTGGGCTGGGCTGGGCCGGGCGCGTGCGCAGCTCCGGCGTCGGAGGACAACTCGGCGGGCTCCGGGGAGGGAGCCGCGAGCGGATCCCGACCCTCTCGGGGAGGCCGGGGCGCGGAACGAAGGGCGGAGAAGTGCTCGGTGCTTGGCACGCTCCCGCGCGGGCCGCGTTTCGACAGCTCGAGGGCACAGCGGAAGGACGGTTGGAAAGGCGGCCCGGCGCGGGTCGTGGTCCCGGCCCCCCGCCCGGGCGGACCGTGCGCAGCCCTGGAAGCTGGGCCTGGCAGGGAGACCGCGGCTTGCCCAGTGCGGTGGCAGAGACGCCGTCTGCCGCAGTGCGCAGGCATCCGCCTCGGGGTCGGGGGTGGAGATGCCGTGTGCTGCGCGCCACCTGTGAAGTGATCTGTACTTAGCTAACTTTGCGCAAATGGGGTTTTAAAATTCCGGCCTTGTGATCATGGTGATCGGCTTTCTAAACCAGATCATCTTTCAAGGTCAAGTCCAGCTCAGTTCTGTTTTTGAAATGCAAATACTGGGTTCATGGCAACAAGTTGAACATTTTTAGAGGGGCG
This sequence comes from Mustela nigripes, assembly GCF_022355385.1. NCBI lineage: Eukaryota > Metazoa > Chordata > Mammalia > Carnivora > Mustelidae > Mustela > Mustela nigripes. The sequence goes on along the minus strand of NC_081564.1, from coordinate 87,459,948 downwards.
CCTGGATGGCTCGGTCGGTTAAGCATGACTTGGGCTCAGATCATGGCCAACATTTACTGGGTCAGAACATTACTGGTAATAGATAACTAATAAACGATTTTTTCTCCAAAGAGTTCACTTGAAAATTACTTAGAATTTACTTGAAAATGTACTACTCATCATCTTGTATTGTCTGTTTTGACAGTGTTAGTTGGATGACATGGCGATACCTCTCCAAACGCCAGCAGTAGCTAGTGCAGTTCTCCATATGGATTAGGCATCCCGGCTGGTCTTTGGGTGATCGATCTACCTTTCTTACCTTGGGGGTTTAGTTAACGTGTCCTTTTTCTTTCTTGAACACTGAAATAAAATTCAGTTTATTTTTCATTTTTACCATCCATTATTTTGCTGAAACAGGTCTTTACATCAAAATGTGACTTTAAGGAAGACAGTTTGGACCTCGTTTTACTCATGTGTAAATTTGTGATGGTGTCTGTTTTCCCTAATTTAAAAAAATGCAAGGGGGCACCTGGGTGGCTCAGTGGGTTAAGCCGCTGCCTTCGGCTTAGGTCATGATCTCGGGGTCCTGGGATCCAGCCCCCCATGGGGCTATCTGCTCGGCAGGGAGCCTGCTTCCCTCTCTCTCTGCCTGCCTCTCTGCCTGCTTGTCATCTCTCTCTGTCAAATAAATAAATAATAAAATCTTTTTTAAAAAATGCAAGAATAATAGATTTCATTTCCTTCATACAAGGTGATCACACTCAACTAGAATTTGGATAACACTTCATTTCTGACCTCTCTTTTTGCTTTATAATGTTTTATTTGACATTAAAAAGTACAAAATATTCCAATGTTTCCTTCAACCAAATTCTATAATTATGTGCTTCATTTTTTATGCATATTTTTCCAGAGCCATTAGAAAATAGATTGCAAGCATGATGGCCTTTTACCCCTACACATGTCTGTACATTTCCTAAGAACATGGATAGGCGCTTACATAGCAATACAGTTATCAAAATTAAGAAATTAATGCTAATATGATGCTCTTATTTAATAAGCAGACCTTACTCATATTTTTGCACCCATTTTTTTATGTTGTACCTTTATTATGTCATTTGGATTTCCAAAAGAGGTTACAAATGAAGCACAAAAGAAGTCACAGCAGGAGACCTTAATCTCTTTATATTAATAATTTCATTAAGTGTCATTGATTTAAAAAAGATTTTCAGAATGGATAAAAAAAAAGATATTTTGGGCCCATATGCTGCTCACAGAGATTTTTGTTAAAAATTACCTCTTTGCATGTGTACTGGCCTCCAGGTGTTTCTGATGGAGCAGAGACCATTCAGCTCTTTCCTCCCTTGCATATTTCCCTATGTATCGTGTCATTTTTCTCTCGATACTTTCACATTTTTCTCTTTATTTTTGACATTCAGTGATTTCGTTATGATGAGCCTCACCATAATTTTCTTCATACTTAACCTGCTTGGTGTTTTGTGAGCTTTTAACATCTGTAAGTTTACGTATTTCACCAAGTTGGGGAAACTGGGGGTTATTATTTCTCCAAATACTTATCTTCCCCATTTTCTCCTGAACTCCAATCAAATATATACATACACCTCTTGCTACTATATATATACGACTCACTGAGGTTTTGGCTTTTTTCTTTTGTTTTCATTCTTTTTTTTTTCTCTCAGACTTTCAGATTGAATAATTTCTATTGATCTATTTTCTGTGTTCCCTGATTCCCGTATAAACCTGCAGTCTTAAAACATTTTTTTCATACTACCCTGACAAGTGCAGCTGTTGTCCCTGATGTGACAGAGTGCCTATTCCCAGTATAAACAGAGCAACACGTGTGTATCGTGATTCTTCTATGTTCTCTCCAGTTATCTGGTAAATGCAGCTAGGGATTTTTTTTAATTTCACAGATTGCATCTTTTGGGTCTAAAATTTCTATACAGTTATGTCTTTCTGTTTCTCAGATGAGATTTCCTATTTGTTTATTTTGTTTTGTTTTTATTTTTATTTTTTAAAGATTTTATGTATTTGACAGAGACAGATCTGGCAAGAGAGGGAACACAAGCTGGGGGAAGGAGAGAGGGAGAAGCAGGCTTCCCTCTGAGCAGGGAGCCCGATGTGGGGCTCCATCCCTGGCATCATGACCTGAGCAGAAGGCAGACGCTTAACGACTGTGCCACCCAATGCTCCTACTTTTTGAAGGCATATTTTCTTTTTATGTACTTGAGCAAAGCTGTAATAGCTGCTTTGATATTTTGCCTGTGAATTCCAACATATAAATCATTTGGGGATTAATCATCATTAATTTTCTTTGTTCCTGATTGGGAGTCATGTTTTCCTCTTTTTTAACTGTCGAGTAATTTTGAGATGTATTACGGACATTTAAGTATAGATATTATCAATTCAGTTATGTCCCTCTGAAGAGGTTATTCGTGGTTGATAAGGATTTAACAGGCAGTTACTTTGGCTGTCCTCATACTCTACACCTTAACTCGGTTGTTAACGATGGCAGCTGAAACCTTCAGTTCCCTCAGCCTTAGCTGGGATGCTTGAGTCTGCTTCACACATGCGTAGTTCAGAGGTCATCTGGCAGTTTAGGCAAAGTGTACAGAATTTGGTGTTCTCCCTTTGTGACTCCTCTTTCCGGAACCTCCCTCGCCTCACTTCCCACTAGGGTAGTAAATCTGAGCTCTGCCTTCTGGTTCTTTAAGTGGAGGTTTGGTTTGGTTTTCTTTTGTTTTTAAAGATTTTATTTGAGGGAGAGAGAGAGAAAGAGAATGAGTGAGAGAGAGGCCACAAACAGGGGGAGTGGCAGAGGGAAAGGGAGAAGCAGGCTCCGCGCTGAGCAGGGAGCCCGATGTGGGGCTCAGTTCCAGGATGCTGGGATCAAGATCTGAGCCAAAGGCAGATGTTTAACCAACTGAGCCACCCAGCACCCCTAAATGGGGTTTTAAATAAAGTTTAGTTGGCCTCTTTTATTTGATTATGACTATTTAAAATTTGAAAGAAAGCATTGGTCATTTTTGGTGACTAATCCTTTTTGCTGACTAATTTGACAGTGTCATTTAAAGTTCTAATTTCCTTTAAATTAACATGTTCTGCCATTACATTCAAATGCCTACCTACAATAACAGTCAGAATGTGCTACGAACACTTAGCCACCCACACTAGAACTTTAAATCTACATTCTTTTTCAATGCTGTTTTGGTGAATTTCAATGTGGGAGGTGAGATGATTTCAAACTTCACATTTTCTATCATAGTCAAAGGCATAATTTTTCTGACATCTTTTTTCATTCTGGATAAGAAATTATACTAGCATAATGTTTTAAATAAAATTTTTCCATGTAACAAAAACGTTTTTCTATTCAATCTATCTAAGCTAAAAAAATCCCAAAAGCATTTATTTACTTACCATAACTGTTAAGAAATTACATTCATTATACCCACCAGCTGTTCTCTTCCACATCATGCTGGAACAGAAAGAGTAGATCACTTTGCTTCAGAAAATCTCCTGTATTTCTCTTTGAACTTCATCAATTATTTGAGCCTTTGGACAGCTGAGCAAAATATAGAATATACCCAGCCTAGCTTCTGCCTCCCAGAGCTTGCTTCCTAAAGAGGAAAGTTCTTTTCAATGCAGTAAGGAGGAAGAGTATCTTTCTTAAGTGTCATGAGCTCTGCAGAACAGAACGTGGATGTAGAGTCGGCCAGGGGAGAACAGAAATAACGTACAAGGACTAGGACTTGGTTTCCGTTCGCTGCTTGCATGAAAGGCATTGGTATTAAAGGCAGGTGACATAACTGCGTTAGATTGGACAGTGCGTACATTATCACGGAAATAAATACCTCATCTCATATAATCGAGAACTCAAATCCTTATTTAATTCTTTAGCTATTACATGATCAATTAATATTAAATTGAAAAATAACATTAAAAAACAAAAGCTGGGTGATGTTAAATACATTTTAAACTAGATACTTAAAATAGCATTTTAAGCATTAGTATTTTTAGCACTAATAGCATTAGTATTTAAAAGTCATTTGGCCCTATCATAAAATGGTATTTGAGGACTTGTTTTTTTAAGTGAAAGTAGCTATCAGTAGAAGTGAGAAGCCAAACTGAATAGCATTATCTTTTTTTTTTTTTTTTAAGATTTTATTTATTTGACAGAGAGAGAGATCACAAGTAGGCAGAGAGAGGAAGGGAAGCAGGCTCCCTGCCCAGCAGAGAGCCCGATGTGGGGCTCTATCCCAGGACCCTGGGATCATGACTTGAGCTGAAGGCAGAGGCTTTAGCCTACTGAGCCACCCAGGTGCCCCGCATTATCTTCTTTTGTGAGCTACCATCTTTTTCCACTTCTAAGAAATTTGTTGAGTGCATATGGTGGGCTTGGCACCGTGTTTAGTACAGTCTTTCAACCCAGCGGGTTCATTGGCGCATGGGAACAGCACATCAGCATGGCCCAATTTTGTGGTTGCTCAAGAGAAATCTTTTGTGCAAGTCAGTATACTGACTTTGAAATGCTGGCATCTAATTCATAACTACTTAGGACATTGTGACGGCCACATGAAACATGGTGAATGGCGCCTTGAGCTCACGGGCTGCTCTCCTGTGGCCCCTGAATTAAGGCAGAACCCTCATGAAGACACGAGGAGTGCTGCCCAGCAGGGCACACACAAGCCATTCTCAGTCAACGGCACCTCTACGTGATTTGTTTTAATGCCACCTAGGCACCCTACGTGACTTGTTTTAATGAGCTTTTCCCCAGCACTGGCTGCTCCCAAGACAGTTTCAGCTAGAAAAAATATGAGAGGAAGAGCATAGAGAACAAGTGCATGCGGGGGGACAGCAGGCCTACCAGAGGATACTCAGAAAATGCGGCTACAGACTCAAAAGGAAGATTTCAGCAAGCAATACTGAGCATCTGCTGGGACAGGCGTGCTTTGGGGCCATACGTGCGTGGGAAAGGGCTGCCATTTATGTAGAGATTGGCAGGGGCTTTCACAGTAACCCCGCAGAAGTTAAGCAGGATTTGGCTTTCAGGCCATGGGAAGTGACAGTGCAAATGGAATTGGTGGCTTCTGAAATGGAGTCAGCTGATTTTGATATGAAACTGGATTTGAAAGAGAGAGAAGTGTCAAAGAATAAAGATTCCAATGGTCCATGTACCAAATCAGGGACACTGTAGGTGAACCAGGTGTGGGAGGATGGGTAAAAGACTGGTTTCCATTCTAGGGGAGTCGAGTTTCAGATAGGAAATAAACAGGAGGACCAGGGGTCCAGTCCTTAGTAAAGGGGGCTGGGTGGGGCCGGCCGGGAGTCCCAGGCATGAGCTGAGAAAGGGATGTGCAGGGAGCGTGGGGAGGCAGAAGAGGCCGACACCAAGTCCTCTGTGTGTCCTTGGCCCACTGTCCTCCAGCTGCAAGTGCAGAGAACGTGTGTCACCAGCGAGGCTCTTGCACTGTGCACACACACTCACACGTGCTTCCGGGCTGGCACACTGAGTGCAGTTACATTGCTCAGAACTACTTACAATATATTTTACAAACAGCTTTTGTTAACTCACTAATACGAACACCCTTTTAAGAATATAAATTGGCATCATAAACCTCTTGCAATTAGTTCTTGGGAACTTTGCCAAGTACATCAGGTAGGTCCCACGAAATCCAAAATGTCACATGATGCAACCTACTCTGGCGAGCGTGAACCAAGCTTAATAACAGAATATCCAATACCCATCAATACTCAACAAACAGGAATCGATCTTCCCATGCAGCAGAGGAAAAGTAGATCATTGATGGATACCCCGTAAGACTCCTACCTCCTTTGAGTCCCATTTCTTTTTTAAGATTTTACTTATTTATTAGAGAGAGGATGAGAGCAGGGTGAGGAGCGGAGGAAGCAGGCTCCCCACTGAGCAGGGAGCCCGATGCGGGGCTCGGTCCTAGAACTCCAGGATCATGACCTGAGCTGACGGCAACTGCTTAACTGACTGAGCGACCCGGGCTCCCCTTGAGTCTCATTTCTGAGACAAGACTCAGGGTAAGCTGAATCACAGGCCCTATAGTGCAGCCCTTTTGGATGTGGTCTTGCAAATGTTAAAGCTGACATTCCAAGAATCCACAAAGAGATTAAATGCGTTAGGCTTTGATTTTATTTGTAATCATAAGAGAAACATTTTTAATAAATTCTTAAGTTCTCCATTAATGTGACTTAAATAATGACTTTATAAAGATTGAATTGATTTGTTTACATACACTCGACTGTAGAAAAATTACATTCTGTTTGTTTGTTTACACCATCAAATGCAATCGAGCCCAACAAGATGGTTAACTAAAATGATTACTGAATGCAGCATTCGCTGATGGCTTTAAATTTAGAACCTGTTACTGGTGTTGGGGCTGATTAGATTTGTTCTCTATCTAAATTTGATGCTATTAAAAGCTTTAAGCAATTTAGATGTAGTCACTAAGTAAAATTCCAACAAGGTGAGAGAAATTCTATCAGAATTGATTCTGCGGTGGTGACTTTATATGTGCACAGATGTTGGCAGGGGTGGGGGGGTTCCAGTGATGGGGTAGCAAGAAAGAAAAGGGTGCAGGAGGGGTGGTCAGTTGGCATCAATCCAAGAAAGGTAAAGAGCCTTGGAATAGAAAAAGTACTGATTTTCACACAGGGAATCCCAAATGGCCTAAGGATATGACTATTGCTTGTTTCTGTTTCAGAACTTCCAAGAAGCAGGCAAAATACATGAAGGGAAAGCAAGAGGTTAATATGGCATCATGCTTTAGTTATTCCTCTACAAACGAACCCACAGGGAAATCCTGGTAGCCAGTGGTGGGACCAAGAGTTTTACTAATAAAAGGAACGTGTGGTAAGAGCAAGGATAATCTACACACTGTGCGGAATGATGATGTATTATGAGCACCTTGGAAGCTAAAAACCCACCGCGGGGATCAGACCCATCAAACTGCCAGGGAGGGTCTAATGAAAGAATTGTCCTTGTGCTCCAGGGAAAGAGTGAGTCCAATCCCGGGGCTTCTGCAGCCGGACTTGGGGAGATGTTGCAGGTAGTGGTGACTTTGGAAAAGTGTCCCGTGGGGACAGTATGCCATTTTCAATGGCTGTGCCTTTCAAATATTTTAGGACTGGTCCAAATGTCCTAAGACATTTTAAATGGGAAGGAAACATTATTTCCTGGACCTGAAGTTCTCTGGATATTTAGATTCTGTTCCTCACCAGGTGTGTGGGAGAGCGCATCTGTCAGTAGGTCAGATCTAAGCCGGAAGGTTGCCCTCATTATCAATGCAGCTTAGCCAGCTCTAGGAAAAAGGCAGCAAATAATTTGGATCCCTCTATGTAGTTCCACCTAGCAAAGAAGAAATCAAGAGAAACGCTGTTATTTCCATTCAGATGATGGGGGAAGGCAGTCTACGATGTAAATAGGAAGATTTGGTGATGTGAATTCAATCTCCAGTACGGAGCACGTGGGGAGGTGATGATGTGGAGACCCGGGGTTTGTGCAGTGAATGACAGCCCCCCGCCCCCACAGGAATCCACTGACCTGTTGATTTTCTCATTCTGAGCGTGCTCCCCATCATCAACAGCGCCCAGCGGGAGCATCATCACACTCTTCTGGACGGTGTCCTGGAATATTCTGGCAATTGGTATGGTTGACCCATCCCGAATCATGTCTGGCTCTGTTCCAAACACTGAAGCACAGGGACAGAAGGCATTTGAATGAAATAATGACAAGACTACCCTAGTCATCTTCTCAAATGTAGTGTTTGTTTTATCTTTCCCCTTTTTTTTGTTTATTTAACCATTAAATTTGCTGCCTGGGGTAAGTAAGCTTCTTGATACCATGCAGTTTTTTCTTCTAACATAGTCAATAGAGTCAAGAAGAAAGCCATGGATGCATTCTTTACCATTTAAAATTCTTTTAAATAAAACTTTTATTTTGGAGTGCAGATTTTACAGAAAAGTTGCAAAAGTAACACAGAAAGAATTCCCATATGTTCCTTACTTTACTCTCCGTGATGTTAATATCTCACGTAACAATCGTACAATTATACAGAACAGGAAGTTAACATTGGAATAATATTATTAACTCCATTCAGACCTTATTTAATTTCACCAATCCATTCCAGGATCCAATCCAGAATCCCACATTGCATTTTGTCACTGCTTCTTACTCTCCTCTGGTCTATGACAGTTTTTAATCTCTCCTTGTCTTCCATGACCTTGACCCACTTGAAGAGTACTGATCAATTGTTCTGTAGTGTCCCTTCATTTGGGTTTGTTTGATACTTTCTCATGATTGGAAGAGATCTTGCATTTCTGGCAAGAGCATTAGAATACAATGTACCTACTTTTATGGTTGCTTCGTGAATTAAATTATTTGGAAAGTGGGACTTCTTTGGTTTTGTAACCAGTAGACAAATAAACAGCTTTATTCAATTACCACCTGAGTGTTGCGGTGTTTGTGCTCCACTGTCAAGGTAGCCCATGAAACAGTGTTAATAGACGCCCGAGGGCCTAAGGAGCAATGACTTCAAACCGTCCAGGCCGGAAGATGAGTTGTCAGTGACGGGAGTGGAGACACAAAACGAAATGAAGTCACACAAGGTAGCATGCCATGATGCCCTGTCTTCTGTATCCGCAGAGTACAGTGTGAGTGTGAGTAAAGACGACGTACTTTGTTGGAAGAACTGGTTTTGCACACGATAAACCAAAAGGTACCTTTCCTGCAAGAGTATTTCTGGTCTTCACTGTTGACTTGACATTTCAATCACACCTCCCTCTTCAGCTGGGATTACATTCACCTTCCTAGTATCTTTTCTTCCTCTTTTCTTAACTTCCAAACTTCACTGGTAAAATACTGCTACAGCTGGGAGCAGTAGGAATGATTATGTAGAAAAGTGGGGCTCTAAGTCTTAGGCCTGTCCTCTAATTTTTAATGTCTCTGTCCTTTGTACAGATAACCCTGATAAAGTGTTAGTGCTCCCAGGTGGTCTGGACCTCCAATTCCAGCTCTGCTCTGTTAGGGATGTGCCTAAGGCCTCAGCTGCAATATAGTGCCAGTAGTCCCTAGAACCACGTGCAGGGTTTCCCCACCTGGCTTTTGGGGACACCCTGAAAGTCCCACTGCCTTTCGGAGGGCCCACTATGTTGCAGGCATTGGCAGTGTCCCCGTCCTGCTGCAGAAGCCAAAGAGACTGGATTTTCCTTCACCCCGCCCAGCAGCCAGGGCCCAGATGTGCATCCTGTGCTCACCAACCACATGATCCTGCCCGGGACATGCAAGCATAGGCAGTCAAAACAGGCGCCATCTGAGAAATTCCAAATAAGGCTCTGCTCCCTTCCCTACTTCCAGGGAGGCAGAGCGGCCCTGAAAAGACTACTGGTTCTAGAGTCAGATAGGCCCGAATTGAGTCCCTGTGTTTGATAATTTTATAAAATGAGCATCCGCAAGAAGCCTCTCTGTGGAAATCCCAGGTGGCCTGCCATGGGGCTGTTCGTATCAGAACTGGGCCCCACGGAGAAAGAATCTTAAGCGACTCTGCAGTGAACCCAGCCCAGAGCCCGACGTGGGGCTTGATCCCACAACCCTGAGATCACGACCTGAGCTGAAACCGAGAGTCAGATGCTCAACTGACTGAACCACCCAGGCGCGCCTAGCTCCTTCATTTTTAACCCCAGATTTCCTATTCTTCCATGCAAACGCAGCTATGCCTTTTAAAGGACATTTTTATACGTTGGCCATCATTTCCATAAGTATCAGACACTCACAAGTCCGTCATTTTGTCCCAAATTCAGGCTTCCAGATGTGAACCCAGCTTTGCCACTTCCACCTGGTTGCCCTTCATTCAGTAAATTCTTAAATCTCTTCCAGGCTTACTTAGTAAACTGGGGCAGGCTGTGGGGAGGGGTGGGGGGCAGTGCGTAGGAAGAACCCTGGATGGAGTTGCTGACACTCTACGGAGCCTGTCTGAAAAGGAGGGCCGAACGGAAATTCTGAATGAGCCTGCTTCGTCCACAGCCCCACCAGGCACCACACCCTGGTCCCACTGAAAACTGTCAACTCGAGGTACCGCACGTCTAACCTGTTCTGATGGCTCTTTTTGCTGCAAGATACTGATTATCTTTAATATTTGCGATCCACGGCTGCAGTCCTAGCGTCATAGAAACAGCCATCTGGTTGGAACTGTTTCTTTTGGAGAATATATTTTCAAGATGCTGTTTCACCTAAAAAGGAACATTTTCAGTTATATGAGAAAATTTCAAGTTATTCTCCCTGCAGTGAATAAACAGCGGTCTTTGATCAAGAAACTGAAATCCCAGCCCAACAAATTTGAGGGTCGTGATTTTACCCTCATTCTCGCGGAGGGCTGAGTAAGCGAGCAGGGCCCCGGGACTGAAAGCTTTAGCAGTGAGAGAAACGGGTCTCCCTCCCTTTCTATCTCCAATCCCCTAATATCCTCCAGTTCTCAGCCCTGCGCCCTCCCCATCCTGACCACAGTGACAGACTGCTCGTGTTTGGCAGTTATGAAGCACAATGCAAATTCTCCATTTGAACATCCCTCTTCTCAGACTCGTCAGTACCTTAATGACAATTTGGGGAATATTAGGCATTTGTTAATTCTTGAAAGGGGGGCGGTGATTCCAAACCAAGCTATAAAGGAGCCTTTTGTCAGCCTCCTTCTCTGTGCCCTGGGCTCCATTCCAGTGGCCACTGTGGAAATCCTCCCAAGAAGAACTCCCTACTCTGAAATATCCCTCCCATTCATCCCTTCAACACGCATTTGTTGAATGCCCGTCACGTTGATAGGAACGGTACTAGGTGCCAGGAACACAGCTGTGAGCAAAACCAGGGTGGCAGGGGGGTCCCTGGCGAAATCCATACGTTGTAAGAAAGAGAAACACCACATCCAAAACAGGAGGGGGGAAGGGCAGGAAACAGGGATGGACACAGGGAAGGAGGTTGTTTTAGGATGTAATTAACGCTACAAAGACAGTAAAAGAGGTCACCGGGATATAGAGATGTGGGTGACGTATTCGCGGAGCTCATTATTCAGAGTGTACTTTCTGTTGAACTTGAGGTAAACTGATGATAGTTTGAGAATTTAGACAGAAAACTCCTTCCAGATAACATTTTCATTAAAACGGCTGCCTTCAGACTGTGGACTCCAGACACCAGGGCAAACCAGCTACAGGTCTGAGTGTCTGCAGCCCCATCAGGCCACGGGCAGCGGGCTTCCCCATCTGCGCGTCAGCCAATCTTGCCCTGATGTCAACTGTTCAATGCAGAGACACTTCCCATCACTCCAACCGCAAACGATTATTTATCTGACTACTGTAATTGCATATAAGTACAGACAGAGATTTTTACCGAACGAAAATTATATTGGTTTCTTGACATTTGTTCCAGTCCCTTTTCTATCGGGGAAAAAATGGAACTTCAGCGCTAACAGCTGAACAGCTCACGGACTCCGGAGTGCGGCTGCAGGAGAACCACGCACATCTGGTACCTGTTTTTCCACCGCAGACGTATCCATGTGAGGGACCAGACGGATTGAAAATTTCCCTATAACTTGGCCAGGGATGACTGTTTTAGCTCCAGGCTCATCAAAAGCACCCTCAATCCCATGGATTGAAAGAGATGGGTACCTCCAGAGGTGCATTAGAATCTCCTCCTGGGGGAAAACAAGATTATTTTACTACATGAGAGAAGGTTCCGTTAAAACTCTGTTGACCTGTGCCGCCTGTATCACCCGTCTCGGTACATCTCTGACACCGCTCATGACAAGTTAATTATCACCTTCCGTAGCCGTGCCTGGACTGTAGCACAAGTCCTTCCCCTCGGGCCCCGAGTCCCTCTGCCGCCCCCACCTGACCGAGCTGCTCCATGGACGCAGGCCCCTCATCGCCTCAACTCTGAAGTTAATAGATGGCAAAGGGGCTTTCAGAATTTGGGACTTGATTAGAAACTTCTATCCCCAATCACCATGATGATCAGTTGCACAGAAAAGGCATTCTCTTTTCCAGAAGGCTTCAAAGAATTCAGCATATGTTTGAGCTACTTTTCTTGCCTGCTATGGCCGAGGCAGAGCTGGTCGCAGGGAAGAGATCTATCATTTCTGTTGGACATGATTTTCTCCCTCCTGGCACCCCCCAGAATAAGCATTAGCCACCACATACCGTAGCAGGCACAGGATTTAAAAAGAAGAAGGGGAAAGAAAACGTGCAAATTTTCCAGAAATGAATGCTTTGGGCTCTGTTTTTTTTACTACCCCAAGGCAGCCATGTAGCGATGTACAGATGAGCCCCAAAGGCTCTTAATTCTGTCTGCTGAAATGAACACTTAGAGGGCTCGGAGCTAGAAAAATCTCAGAGCGTTTTCATCTTTGAGCAGGTAGGAAGCACGGGCAGCCGAAGGCTGGCATGGGATCAAGTCCAAGAAACTGACTTGGAAAATCACTTGGAACTGAGTGATGGCCGCCTGAGGCCAGTGCCAGTCGGACCCCAGAGTAAGTTCTGGCTGCTCTAGACTGAGGGAGGTAAGTGGCCACGAAAGTGAAATTCTTCCTCCAAATGACCACCCACACTCAGTTCTGAGATGCGCAGATTCGCAGCCCATGGTAAATGTGGAATGGGAAAGACGGGCTTTATTACTGGCAGGTCTTCAAAGTAGCCGCCAGTTGTGACCATACCTTGGTGTCAAATAGAAATCTCTTAACCCGGCTACTTCTACGGTATTCTTCTAGGTCCAGATGGATGGCTTTGTACATTTTTCTCTCCTCTTCCGTAAGAGGCGCCACCTGGTCATAGATTCCGGGGATCAGAATGTGACCAGATGAGTCTACAAGACTACCTGCAAAGGTACACAAGGGAAGCAAAGCCAGGAAGAAGTTACGGGGGCGCTGATGTTCTGGGTCCTGAGCAGGACCATGGGTGACTCTCCTGGGGCTGCAGTGGGCCTTGTGACAGGCCCTGGTCCCCTGGCAGAGCTACTGGCACCATCCCCACCTCCGAGGGGGTGGCTGGAGGAAGGAGCTGGTCTCCAGGCAGACTCAGGTTGAGTCAGACTCGTTCCAGTGTCCACCTCGTCAATGGAGAGATGGAAACACACGGGAATCGGCTGGGACTTGCCTGCCTTACAGAAGTTTCAATGACACCTCCTGTGTTATAAATAAGGTTCCTTTTGAACTTTCAGTTGATCCTGAGTTAAAAAGTACTGTATGTTCATTATAAAAACTTCAATGCATATATATGTGTCTACACAAACATTCCTGAGGAACTGACAATCCTCTTTGCTTCTCTCCCCCTGCACACACCATCATATAATAAACACTCACCTTTAATCAAAGCACAATACCCTTGAGGTCTAGCCTATAAGGCTTGCCTCAACCACAAACATCTCCAGAGCGAACACGCAGACGCACTTGTCTGTTATTTATGAAGAGCTTGGGGATTAACAGGAATGGAGGAAGCGACCATCAGTGACTATCCACAGAGGAAGTCGAGGTGGAAGCTCAGTAAACACTGCCCACGACCTCGAGAACGTGCTTACCAAAGCAGCAAACGGACTATCAGAAATGGTGACAAATGTATTCTGGGCATCTAAATTCACCCTCAGGCCCCCTGGGGCCTTTCATTCAAGGAAAGACACTTCAGAAAAAAAATGCACTCCACATTCTTAATGTGACTATAACTTGACAATGTCAAACTACTGTGAAGCACTGTATTTTCAAATCTTCCTGTCGAGGCCGACAATTACAAAGCAGAGGCTGGAAGGCTCCGGTGGGATTCCCCTCGCGACTGGAGGCCGGCTATGTTCAAGGCACGAGATGAATGCCGGGGACGAGAGGATGTGTGAAGACCCCACTTTCATCAGCAACAGCGTCACCACTCAGCACACAGGCTAAATGACAAGTGTGACCCTCCCTAAACCCAATGGCAGGTGATTTGGCTCTCTGTGTAGACACAACAGAATCCACGGTAAACACCCTACCAGCACCCACAGGGATGGCCGTAGTGTGGGACATATTGGGTGTCCCAGCACTTGAGATGATCCTAGAAGGCAAACCCCAAGCTCAGAGATGTCAAGGCAGCGAAATAAGAAGGGAAGGCTTTGCTGTTTGGTTTTCAGCCATGTCCTCCTCAGTGCCTGCTCCCGGTCCCCACACACTTCACCCCAAATTCTACAGCCACGTTGGGGTCAGGTCTGCAGCCTACTGTGCGTGGAGCAGCCTCTGGCAGCACTGACTTACAGAATTCCCTGCATTTAGCCCCAAAAAGCGTATAACATAGTAAAAAATGGTACCAGCCCGTTAGTAAGATTCAAGTCAAACAAACGCTGGATGCCAGTGATTGGGACTGCCTGTCGCTGACTTGCAAGCCACCCTCTGTACCCACACCAAAGTCAAAATCAAACATAAAAGCACCACCAATAATACAATCACTAAGTCTTCCCTTAGCTCATGTCCCTAAACTTCCGCTGACATGCTCGCAGGCAAGGACAGAGCTGCAAAGAGTAAGCAACAGACCCTGCTCACAATCTGCCTGGAAAGAAGCAGGACGAAGAGACCCTGTGGGACCACAAACAAGCAGCTGCAAAGGGGCACAAACCGCAGGCGCGCAGAGCAGGCCGGGAGCCCGCAAGGGGGGACACACGGGGAAAGCCAAGGCGGCATCACCATTGGGCCCCAGAGATGGTGTGAGACACGCGCCTGGCACAGCCTCGGTGGTGAGAATCAAGGAGTGCTGGAAACAGCCAAGTCGGCCACACTTAAGACCTGCGATGCTCTAGCGGCCAGGGTGTTTGGCCTCTGTATCCCGACACTGAACTCTGACGTTCTTCAGATTTTTCCAGCTGGTCTTGCCAGATACTGTCATGGGCAGCGTGGAGGGCGTCAAACTAGGGCGGGGTTTGAGCAGCATGGCCTTCCTACATGCTCACGGCGCTTCTCTAGCACCCCTGGCCCGGCCCCGTCCTGGGTATGGTTTTGAATCACGGATCCTGTTTCCTCAGGACGCGGGGCAGCCTTCCCAGCTATGGTCTTCCCAGCAGACACAGATCCCGAGAGCCGAGGAGTAGCATGTCCTCCGCTCCCTGCCCCTCCGCCCCCCAGCAGAGGTCTGTTTAGGCGCCGCTCAGCTCAGCACAAGGTGTCCTCCGGCAGTGCCCCGGCAGAGCCAGGCAGTGGGAAAACGCCCCACACGGCCGTCCCTGCTTCTGCGATCCACTCTAGCCCCAGTTCTACGGCACTGGCTGCGTTCCCGTGCAAACAGGGTGTTGCTGAGAGAGTTCTTCTCCCCACCACACCCCTTTTCCCCTAGAAATCCTGATCCTCTGAATTTGAAGTAATTTCTGCAGCCACTAGAGCCTCCTCGGCCAGGAGCCCAGCCGGGAAACACATGGGAGGCAGAGAGGGTTGAGCCTTTGAAAACTGCACTGGGAAGCAAATGTAATCCTTGATCCCCAGGAGTCCGCTTGGATTTTAACATGTTAATACTATGGGGTAGTTGGCTCTAGTAAGAGGGCCCTGCCCCGACTCCCCTGCTGTGACCTTCCCTGCCTTGCGACTTTTAGGAGAGAGCAGGGAATGGGATTATCCACCACAAGAAAGTGTTGGAGCTGAGGGCTCTGCAAACTGGGCATCTCCCCCCTGCCATCCCCCGCCCTCCAAACACACCGCAGTCTAAGTCTCTTTGAAGATGGGGGTGAGCCAGTTTCCCTGTGTCCCCCCCCATGGGGACTCCTGTGACTTTCACACAGCTAGCACTCAATAAAGCTTTATAATCTATTAGAAATCACAGTTATCAGGGCCATAGAGCTGAGGAACTCAGAAGGCAGAGAGATTGGGAACTTGCACAAGGTCACACAGCAGCAGGGGGTTTCCTCACTAATGTGCAGGGCACCTGTCTGCTACAGGGGAAGACCTGATGGAACCAGCTCTCCTGGGTCATCGTCCCTAACCAGCAGTGACCCCACAGGAAAGCATGGGAGCCAAGACGCTATTGGGGTCAGCAAGCAAAAGTGCTTGTTATCAGTCTGAAGTTCAACCCTAAGTCCTTCGGTCTTTGTACAACACATATGAAAGCCATGCAGATGATCCAATCCCGAATCACTTCATTATGGACTGATTATTTGATTTGTCTCCAAAAATTAAAGAAAGTGAAACCATATGCTTTTCATTCTGTTCATGTTCCTGACCTGATTTTTCCTTGCAGGGCCATATACCATTTGTAGGACTGAATGGAATTCTATGCCTGGGTGAAATCATATAGTCTAAGAGAATGTCGTGCAATGATCATGATTGGGAGAGACTGAAATGCACTGTAAAGATCTGATGATGTCGGGGCACCTAGGTGGCTCAGTGGTTTAAGCCTCTGCCTTCGACTCAAGTCATGATCTCAGGGTCCTGGGATCAAGCCCCACATCAAGCCCCACATCGAGCCCCACATCAGGCTCTCTGCTCAGCGGGGAGCCTGTTTCCTCCTCTCTCTCTCTGCCTGCCTCTCTGCCTACTTGTGATTTCTCTCTGTCAAATAAATAAATAATATCTTTTTTAAAAATCTGATAAGCCAATCCTAGGGAAGAAAAAAATTAGTTCTGGTAAAACAGAAAATTAATTCTTTCACCCCTCACTACCAAATATTGAGTTACATGCTATCTGAATTCTTCTGGAAACATTTTAAACACTTTAAAGGAAAATGGATTGTTGTTCCCAGCATGGGAAATATTGTCAAGATTTACATTTTAGGAGAACTAGATGGCCATAAAGAATAGATAGGTGGCAGGCAAATAGAGAAAAAGGACAGGTGGACGGTAGAGCGTTGACACCGGAGCCAGACAACACATGAGAGGTAGACATAGAGATTTCATTATTTTCTTCGGGGAATGAAGGGGCAAGAAGCTCAACAATTATAGAGATGGTCCTGAAGACCACCCAGCAGGTGGCCCAGGTGCACTCATGGTGCCCAATCTGAGACTGCCAAGGCCAAGGGGATGCAAGTGAGTGGCCAGAGGTAAAGCCGTGTCAAATAAAGAGACTTTTGCTGATCAATCCCCATAGAGGACATGATTTTGGCAGTTTGCCCAAAAGGGGCATGCTGTAATATTTGCATAAAGGAAACCTGCAGGCCAAGGAGACATATCCAAGTATTGTGGTGTCTGAAGAATACCAAATTGTGAACATAAAAGGGCAGCGTTCTTGCCAGGATTGCAGAAAGGGGCTCCTCCAAGTGAGGCTCCTGAGGATGAAGCTTCCTTCACCACCGGGATCCAGCCCACATGCAAGCAAGGGCGACAAGATGAATCAAGGCGGTCAGAGAGGGCACACTTGCCCCCCAGCAGAGCACACACGTGCACACAGCTTCCGCCCGGAACTCCAGGCGCTCTACGGGAGGGCATGAGCAGGCAGCAACAAGCAAACCGACGGGGGTCGCTGGGCCACTGGAGGCCACAGAACTGGACGCAAGGAGCCAGGTGGTGCCGCTGTCTTTGGCATCATCTCTGGATGCTTCTCCGGACACCCCTCTCAGCTACTGCCCCCGGGTGTGGCCAGATGTGTCACAATACCCAGTAAAAGAAAGGGGGGTGAGCTGAGGAAGAGCTTCCATCAACGAACAACAGTGATGTGGACTTAATAAGCCCAAGGAACATTTAGCCAAAGTGGGGGAAGCTAAGAACATGGTTTTTCTTCTACTCCACCCTTGCCTGAGTCAAACAGAACCATATTCTAGTAGATCCTTGATGCTTATCCTTGATGAAATGAAGGGGTGCCTGGGTGGCTCAGTCAGTTGAGCGTCCAACTTGTCGTTTCAGCTAAGGTCATGATCTCAGGGTCATGAGAGAGAGACCTGCGTTGGGCTCCACACTCAGTGGGGGTCTGCTTTTCCCTCCCCCCTGCCTCCACCCCACCCTCTCTCTCTCAAATAAATAAATAAATCTTTGAAAAAAAATGAAATGAGATAAGACATTACCAAGAAGAGCAACCAAATCGGCCATTGGTTCGTTGAGGATACCCCCAAAAGTTCCTGAATGAAAATCTTGATCTCTGCACTTCACCTGGAAGACAGGTAAAAGAGAAGACAGGTGATCACCTCTGTGGTTGCTCTGGGGATAGCTTCCATGTGGCCGAGAACAGCCCCACACGATAGCCCTCAGGACTCAGGTGGCCGCCTCCCAGTCACATGACTTAGAGCATCTACCCCTGCCTTGTCTTCATTTCTCATTCTTTCCTGAACCCCCGAAACGGATTTCAGTCCTCAGTTGTTCGTCTCACACAGCTCTGTCTGGGGCCAGCAGCCCCTTCTCCAGGCGGCTGCAGTCTACGTATTCTGCCCATCTATCTCTCACCCCATCTTCTCCTTATTCTTTTCTTGCAGTTCTATTAGTGTCTCCACTAGTGACTTTCTCCCTGCCTCCCATTCTGGAGCTCGGTCCATGGCGCATAAAAAATGAATGGTTCACCATGGAAAGACTTTCTGGTTCTAAATTGCTGTCAGGATGAATAGAAAAGCTAAAGGAAACTGAACTGGATATCCTACTTGGGGATCACAACCACCCAGGACCCACTTTACAGGTAAAGAAACTGAGGTGGTGAGGTCAAGTGTCCGCACGAGGCTGTGCACCATGGGAGTCAGATTCCCATGCAGCCCCGCCATGCCAGTGCCCCCTCCTTCTTCCCTGACCACACAAGCACATGGGGGTCCTGCATGGACCTGTCACGACAGACCCTGATCAGGCAGTCAGACTCACAAACCCCTGTATCCTCTCCCTCCAGAAAAATGCACACAGCATGGCCACTCCGGTTGGGAGACTTCCTGAATCCCCCAGTCCCTAGACTTCTGGGACCCCCAGGCCATGCCTCCAGCTCAGAACTCTGCTCTCCCAAGAGCTTTCTCTCTTCCCCCCAAGATCCCAGGACAGACTCCTCCCTCCACACCACTGCAAATACCTCTACCCTGAAGTAGCTGTTCCCTCGCGTGCCGTAGGTGAGAGCCGGCTTCGTCCGGCTGAGCCACAGGTTATCTGAAATGACGATGCAGTCGACACCGGAGAAGAACTGGTCCTTCTCCTTTCTGACAAGCTCCTCCAGCCCCACAGAGCCCGCTTCCTCCATCCCTTCAATGACGAATTTGATATTCACAGGGACATCCTGAATCCAGTAAACAACAGAATAAACCATTCCGGCAAAAAAATCACAAGACTTGCCCATTCATCTTTTCAGATCCAGAATTTGTTCGCATGTGACATAAACTCGTGAATTACTACATGCATTCAGTGTATGGGTTGTTCATACTCCCATCAGCTCCGTTCACAACAAAGGAGTTGTAACCAAGACAGTGAAGGGGAATATAATGGAAGACCAATGTATATGGCCTCCAGCATGACCCTGATGGGTTCAGCATGAACCCTAAAGGATGATTCAGGGAAGAAATTCCTGCAGGAGAAGCAACACCCTCGCTGTGGAGCTCTGCTAGGCCCCCACAGAGACACGCTTTCTTCCTTCTACCCAAAAGGAACCTTTCAAGAAAGGTTACTAGATTACAAAGCTCTTTTCCATCCTCATAATTCTGAGCATGATAAATGAGAACTCTTTCCTTTGAAAGACTGTCTAATGTTTAAGCCTCAGGATAATTTTTATTTCAAGTATCTGTTATTTTTCAGTTCTGAGTTCAATCTGCCTTTTAAGTTATTCAAAGGCTTTGATCTTGCAGCAAAATGGAACTTGAGTTTTTCTCTAGTTAATATTAGGGCACAGAATAGCTCCTTTAAAATTTTTACAATGTGCTTTCCCCCATTTGGTTTTGATCTTTTTGTATCTTTATAATTTATAACTTCATATCTTTGAGAGCCACATGAAGAAGAGAGGTCAAAGTCTTTTCCTGGAGCATAAAACACACACAGGAGAACTTTAGAAGTAATTCCATACAGATAAATGATGGCACAAACATACTAATTAGTGAGTGGGATTGACTCACCAAAGATTAACAAAGGCAGGACGAGTGGAGGATTATGTATTAGAAAGTAAGTGACCTTCGGTCATTCAGTTGGTTAAGGGCATTTTGGGATAATGATTTGTTCAAATGTATCCCTTGCATAGATTTATTTCTATGTGTCTTAAGAAGTTAAACTAAAGTTCTGAATTATTAATATTTGAAAGCTCCTTATTAACATTTAACTAGAAAACAATTGCTGAGAAGTAGTTGGATAGCTTAAGAATTTTCTGGCAAAACATGATTAATAATATACAAGCCAGAAACCACAATGTGTTGGGGGAGGGGGACAGGCCAGCTGCCAGGCCTGGGTTTTGGTGTCTGCTCTGTCACTGACACACAAGGGCCCTGGGACAAGCCATCTCACCCCTTGGCCACTCAAATCCTTACCTATGCAATGTGGGTATTAATAGTTGTCTGACTTTAGTAAAACGATCCAGCGATGAGAGGGCCTTCAAGTGCTCAGTAAGCGACACAGAGGATGGGAGGGTGGAAGAATGGGGGGCACGAGAAAAGAAGAAACCCCCCTCCATAAAGGACCTCACCCTCACAGGCACCAGGTTCCTCTGTGTGTGATCTCATCGACTCCACTCCAGATTCCTGAAGCAGAAATAACGATTCCTACTTCACAGATTAGGTCAGTGAGGCTCAGAGAGATCAGCTGATTCATCCAAGGGCAGTGAACATTTCTTATGTTTTGTTTGTGATTATGTAGGTTTCAGAGGGGAGGGGACAGTTAAAAGCAAAGTAGATTTTGGCCTTTATACAGGAAGTTTCTTATAAATATTGCTTTCTCCCTTGGGAGAAAGGGAAGGAGGAGGGGACAGAGGAGGCAGGAAGTTGTCATCATCTTCGTGGTTGTCATCATCGTCATCGCCATCACCTTGTCATCATCATCATCGTCATTGTCATCGTCACTGTTGTCAACCTCATCATCCCAGTCATCATTGTTATCATTGTCCTCATCATCCCTGGCATCGTAACCATCATCGTCATCACTTGTGATTCTACTCATTGTCATTGTCACCATGGTCATCATCGTCCTCATTGTTGTTGTTATCACTGTCATTGCCATGCCCTTCATTGTCACCATCATCGATATCAATACCGATATCGTCATCGTTCTAGTCGTCACTGTTGTCACTGTCTTCATTGCAGTCATCCTCGTCATCGTCATCACCTTCATTATCATCGTGGCCACCACCATCATCATCACATTCATTAGCAACATCATTGTCGTCATCAACACCATTGTCCTCATCGTCACCATGGTCAACATCATCCCTTCCCAAACACCTGGTCACCTACTTCCTCCAGGGATCTGAAGGTGCTCACGGCATTAATCCACGCTAAAACAGGCCCTTTGTTGTCTGTTGCTCCTCGTCCGTAAAGTTTTCCTTTAAAAATGAGGGACGAGTGTTTAGAAAAGCAAGTTGAGTGAGTTAAAAACAAGGGTAGTTTTATGGGTAATCATTTCAACAGTGCTTTCCATTTTCCCAGGCACAGATCTTGCTCCGAGGCCACAAAGTCTGATTCCTGATGTACAAACAGTATGGTCATTAGCTCATCAGATGATATAAACTAATTTGAAATATACAGGTCCCTTTGGCCTCAGTAGGAATTAGCTATGTCATCCAAGTTCACTGAAAAGGACCTGAGGATTTGTTGCACAATGTCATGGAACATAGTCTCTCATTTCAAGATTTTATAATTAGTAGAAGAATGAAAAAAGGGTATGTGTGTATCTCCATTAACCTTTTTTCTTCTTTTCTTTAAAGAACATAATTACACTTAGTATTTTAAAAAGGAAAATGTGTGACCTGGACAACTTTTTCCTCCCAAGAACTCCCATGTTGGGAGTTAATTTGCCCAGGGGCACACGTCGTGGGTACATAACTCATAGTTTCTTTCACAAATGAGAAAAAAGCCAGCCTCATTGGACAGCTAGCAGACTATGAGACTGGTAGCATCTTGTCCATTCTTAACAAGAACAGGGAAGGCCTGGAGCTGGGGACAGGAATCACATCTATGATTCCTAAGCCACAAAGAACCCAGTACCGATGCGTCACTTACCATCCACTTCCGTCAGCGTGTAAGGATCTGTGAGCCACCCGTCTTCCTTTCTAGCAGGCTGTACGTCCAAGTGGCCATAGAAGCACACAGTGGGTTTCTTTGGATCATTCCCCAGCTCGGCCAGGATGATGGGAGGTATCGGGAGAGTCTGACCATTAGGCAGCTGGAAACACATACACACACACACACACACACACACACAAACAGATCACATTAAAAAAAATAATAATGTTTAGTTCGCCCAGAAAATCCAGACGTGACATTAGGAGTCCTGTTTCTACCCCTGGGTTTTTTGTAGAGCCCACAAAGTTTCTCTACTCCTCACTTTATCTGCCTCTAAAATGGGTACCATGGGGCACTTAGTTAAAACACACAAGATAATTAAAATTAAAGTGCTTCCTTGGTGCACAGGGGCAAACAGTAAACTTAATCAAATAAGCTCTCCAATATGAACTCGGACTCAAATGGCTTAAATTAGGTGGACGTGGTCCTTGAAAACACACACCATTTGGAGACACACCCGGGCTGAGGCAGGCAGCACCGGCGCCTACATTAAGGATCGCCATTTGCCCCTGGGACACAGTCATAAGCAGTGACTCTGATCAAAGACTGGAGCCTTTGAGAAAGTGCAACTGAAAGTAAGGGAAAGGGCGGTTTGGGAGAACGGGGCCACATGTGAAGGGGGTGAGGAGTGCGGGGAGGGGCCTTCCCAAAATAAGCTGGCCTTTGCTCACCCAGTCCACTTGCTCTGCCCCGCCCCCCAGTCCTGACATGATGAGAAATCAGTGATACCGACTCATCTGGGACCAGATGTCATTTTTTACCCTTATTGGGGATGGAGATTATGGGGGCATTTTTGAGGAGGATCAGATCGGAGTGAATCGCAGTCTTCCAACACCCAAGGGCAGGCCTGGCCAATGCCCGTGAGAGTGGCAGCTCGTAGAGAGGAGGGAGCCACCCAGCACCTGCTGATCCCCCAAGTCCACGGAGTCCACGCTGGCCCCCAGGCGCCGGAGCTCGTCGGCCGCCAGCGCCATCATTCTGAGGAGCTCTTGCCTGAGGCGGGGCAGGGGCTGCACAGAGTCGCTCTCCACGGCCACCCACTCCTTAAGTGTCTGTAAGGGAAGGTGACAAGGTGATTCGTCTAAGGCAGGGTCAACCACATCAACCACGTCCACTCTAGGTGGTGACTCAAGGGCTGGAGGCACCAAACCACCAGTGCTCGTCACCTGCACCCAAGACGGAGCTGGCCAAGGCGATATTCAAGGGTGACCGCAGATGGGCAGAGACGTCTGCTGCATGAAGAACGGGGCAGGACCGGCCAGGGAGAAGGCTGCCTTCCTGGACACTGGGCCTGTGCCTCCTGGGATCCACCATGTCTGGTTTCTCAGGAACCAGGAGCAGCTGGCTGGCACCCCTCCTCTGGGACCCTGGGTCTCACACAAATGTCCCCGGAGGCCTCTGGAATGTGCAGCTCACTCTGAGTAATCACACAGTGGCCTCGGCTAGGCCACAGAACACTTCCTGACCACCCCTCACATGTTGGGTTTGTGGTCGTCTTCCTCCCCACACCTCCAGAATCCGGTAGGCGGTGTACCCCATGGCCGTGCAGGCAGACAGCCTTGGCTCTTGGCCCGAGTTCCACCCATTTGAGTTGAATGATTTGCGTATGTTCCTCAAGTTTGTAGCCTCGCCTCCCTCTTCTGGCAGTGCTCTCTACCAGCAGGCTATTGCGAGTGTGATGCTGTCACACAGTAAGAAATACCTCTTGGTCTCTATCCTGGGCTCTTGGCCAGAGCACCTACAATCTTTGTAACTTCCTGTGCCATAAAGAGACTCGCTCTCTGTCCAGAGTTCCTAACACAGAGCTCCTAACTCCCTTGGGATTTCCTGGGAGACGGGAGCCTATTTGTTCTAGTGGGCTCCTGGATGAGGGCTGGTCACTGGAAAGACCAAGCCATGGTTAGAAACTTGGGGCTTCCCACCCCCTTCCCCGGGGAGGGAAGAGGGCTAGAGCTGGGTTAATGATCAGTCATGCCCACCTGATGAAGCCTCCATAAGCACCCTGGAAAGTCTGGGGCTCCGAGATCGTCCAGGTTGGTGACTGCAGCCTGGGAAGGTGGCGAACCCCAACCCCAGCAGGACAGAAGGTGCCTCCAGCCCCTGCCCTATGTGCCTCTTCATCCAGCCACTCATATCTACCCTTCATCGCGTCCTTTATTACGTAACAAAGGGCACACGTAATTGTCTTCCTGAGTTCTAGAACTGTTCTAGTAAGTGATAGGACCAGAGCAGAGTTCATAGGAGCCCCGATTTACAGCTGCTTGGAACATGTAAGCCACTGGGGCCTCCCTACCCACGTGCGACTGGCATCCACTACTAGTTGGGGGCGGGGGCAAGAGGGTGACGCTCACACCAGGCAAGTGGTGTCAGAAGGGAGTCAGACTGTGTGATGCCCCTTTGGTGTCCAGAGAACTAGCCAGTTGCTTGATGTGTGGAAAATGCACACGTCTGTCCACAGAGTGAGGGGAGCCGTCCAAGAAAACAAGCATGCCTTCCCGTGAGGATTAGAAAAGATGATGCGCATAAGACTCAGGTCAGTGCCTGGTCCCTAGCAGGCGCTCCGTAGACATCAGCTAATATTGAATCATTGATAACAATCAAGCATTTCCCATTACTGGGGCTCGAGTTGCTTATACTGGGCTTGCCACCATTTTTATTAAAAACCAAGCGTACTTCGAGTGACTGATCTTAGATTCCCCAACTTACTCCAGTTAGATCTCTGTCCTGGTTGTAGTACTTTCATTTGTATTATGAAGATATTAACCAAACCTAAGGAATGTTGTGTTTCACACCTTAAACTGGAATTTGTAGAGCAGATGCCGGCACGTAATCCATAAAGGTAATGGATGGGACCAGGTGAGGGTGCTGTGGAAAGGAGCGTTTTGGCTCAAACACCCAAATGACCATATCTCCACGGCATGCTGTCCCTCTCCCCCTGTCTGAGTCCCTGCTCAGGCTTCAAAAACCCAGTAGGCACCATGTCACGTCAATATGCCAATGAGCACGCGGAAGGGTGTCGTGAAGGTCAGGTGCAGGACCAGTGGCATTCAGCACTGTATGACAGCGGGAGACACAAACTCTTGACTGTTGCTCACATTGGTGGGGAGCTCCAGTGTACATGTACTCAACACAAATGGCGGGCCACACATGGCATGGGGGTTCGGGGACAAGGTCCCGTGACTTGTCACAGAGTCACAGGCTGTGGTGGACTCACCCATGTGCCGGAGGACAAGTGGGTCAGCGGAGGAGGAGGGGACTTGCAGGCTGATGGTGGCTGTGCCCCTTCCCTGCCCCCACCTTTCTGCTGCCCAGCCTGCCTCCCCCCTCGCCACCCCCGCCATCCCTTCTCCCCCGAGATGTACGCCCACACCACAGGCATTTTGCCACGTCGTGAGTTCAGAACAGAGCAGAGGATTATAAGGGAGGAGATAAAGTGCACGTTGCACAAGGACTACAGAAGAGTTTTGACATTGAACTCGGCAGAACTCTGGACCTGAAGCTTGCTGTAGCCAGCCCGTAGTACTCTGGGCTGGTGTCAGCGAGGGGTGGAGTGGGGGATGAGTCTCAGGCAGGCTTTGCCGGAGGAGGGGACCTCAACAAGGGCCCCTCTAAAGCAGGGAGCAGGGGCTCTGATGAGCTCAGCGGGCATCATCACTACACAGACAGCCCAGATCAACACGCTAGGAATGCCGTCTCTAGAAGGAAAGGCTGAAGAGGAATCTCTTCCCGAAACGTAACCAGTATTTATTAGTTTAACTCAGTGAGGAGTCATAGGCATTTTACATGGAATTAAGTTTTCAGGCAAAAAAAAAAAAAAAAAAAGCAAACCCCCAAACCGCGCCTCCCAGCAAATAAGCATTCAGCCAGCTACCCAGAGGGTATGTCCCACAAGTACCTGATGTGTATCGTTTCTCCTACCTCTACAAACTCATTCTGATGGAGATCGATGTACTGGAAGGCCTTGTCCAACAGCCCAGCGGGCGGCGAGGACGGACAGAACATGCTTCTCTCCAGCAGCAGCAGCGAGGCAAGGACAGAGGACGCCTGGAGTGGGCCACGGGGAGGGACAGCAGAAATAAATACCCAGCTTTGGACTTTCAACCTTCCAAATCATTCAAGAATGCTTATGTTATCCAATACGGCTGCTTCCAGTCATTGGGACTAACGCAATGAAGGTGGTAGAACAGGAAATGCATTTATTGCTTTATCTTCCCTGAAACGCTTCATTTTCAACGTTGAACATTTCAGGAAGACAGAAACTAAGAAAACAAGCTTGTCTTTCAGTGCTGCACTTAGGTTTTGTCTGTCCTGCCATCCTTCCCGTGGGCTCTCGTCCTGAGAAGGCAAGCCGGTGCCTCCACCCCTGGTGACCAGGGCAATATTTGTGAGAGAGAGGAGTGGGAAGCACTTTTCTGTGCAATCAACCAGTTTATTGGAAAAAATACATATATTGTGTAAGGACTCTCTAAAATCTGGTGCGGTCTTGTGGGTTTCTCCTGTTTCTGCAGGCGCAGGACCTGCCAAAGAAACTCAGGAGCCATGCGCTGTGACACAGGACAGGATGCAGGAGGCCATGTAGCCCCTGCAGCCACACTCTCCTGGGAGGCCCGGCCCTATCTCTCCTCTTCCCTGTCTGCTTCCATCCCCTTCCCTGCCCAGCAGACCTCACCCCCCCCTCCCTCCCCTGCGGCTGCTCCCCAGCCGTCCCCCCATCCCCAAGGTGGGCTCCAGGCTGGGCTCCGAGCAGAACAACCAGGTCCAGAGGAGAGGAGGCCGACCAGGTTCCGAGCTAAACTAGTGCTCGTCTTCCCACCCAGCGCTTCCTTCTGGATTTTTGTACTTTTTACAATAGAACTATTTTAGATGTAGGCTACTCCCTCCCTCCCTGATCCTCCGCTTCCAGGCGCAGGCAGGACCCACCAAGGCCAGGACTGCTGTCTACAGATACACGAGACTGCGACTCAGCAGTAAGATCCAACGTGACCCAGTTTAAAAGCAGGCAAAGGATTTGAAGAGAGGTTTCTCCAAAGAAAATGCACCAGTGGCTTATAAGCACATGAAAAGGTGCTCCACCTTATTAACCACCAGGGAGATGAAAATCACTTTGCACCCAGAGAACAGGTAAAAGTCAGGACCCCAGTGACAGGTGGGGTGTGAGGAGAAGGCCCCTTCCTGGCCCAGCCCGGGGATGGTGGCCCAGTCCTCGCCTTCCTCGTGGCAGCTGAGGGGCAGAGCTGATCCAAAGGACCGTCCGCCCACGAGCGGATACACAAAGACGTGGCCACGGCCACACACAAGGGGCTGTCTCTCAGCCACGGAAACAGACGGAGGGCTGACCCATGCCACAGCAGCCAAGAGCCTTTAGCATACGGTGCAAAGGGATGGACGCGGGACACGAGATACTACAGGGGCTCCCGGCCCGTGTCTGTGAAATGTCCAGAGCAGGCAGATCCCGAGATGGGGGACCTTGCCGCTCAGGGCTGGGTGGATCGGGGGAAATGGGGAGGGACCGCGGACAGAAGGGGGTTCCTTCTGGGGGGCTGGAATGTTCTGAAACTGTGCCGGCTGCACAGCCCCATAGACTCACAGCCGCCAGAGTGCGCACCTGGGTGAAGTGTAGGGCCTGGGAATTGGGCTGCAATACATCAGCAGAAGCACTCATTCAATAATGAGTCAGGGAAATGTTCACAAAGGACGCAAAAGCGTGGGTAAAACTAAGGTAAAACGGGACGGCTGGGCCGCTCAGTCGGTTAAGCATCTGCCTTTAGCTCATGTCCTGTGCCCAGGGTCCTGGGATGGAGCCCTGGAGGTGCTGAGCTCCCTGCCGGGCAGGTAGTCTGCTTCCCCCTCGGCCTCTCCCCCTGTTCCTGCTCTCTGTCACTCTCTCAAATACATAAAATCTTAAAAAAAAAAAAAAAAAAAAAAAAAAAAAAAAGTGGGGGGGGGGGCATGCTCATTGACGAGCGGATTAAGAACTTGGTCCAGTAGATGGTGCCAGCGGGCCGCTGAAGAGCTCCCCTCGCCTTCTATTCTGTGAGGAAGCAGCCGGGCTTGGTGGCAGCAGAGCCAAAAAGCCAAAGGTTTCAAACAAATCTGGAGGAAATGAGCCTCAGACCCACAGTGGCAGGAAGATAGAGCTGTGGGCACCCAGGACAAGCCCTCTGAAATGCAATAGGCTGATTGTTTGCAGAGGATGCACCTAAATCAATATTTGAACTCTTATTATTCCTTCGTTCAATTTCCATTAAAAATTATTCACCGCTCCTCTCTGATAAAAAATAACAAGGGGAATTTGAGGAAGAAAATGGAGCCGAGGCAGAGAAGGAAAACGGCGCCGGCAAGGACCGAGAATATTTCCAGTCTCAGTGGGAACCGCCTCCCCAGCAGGAGCTGCAGGCCAAGGACTGCTCTTCCAGAAAGACGGTCCTGCACCCCCTGCACTCCCTCCCTCCCTCCCGGCAGAGCACAGGGAGCTCTGCCATCCGTTCACGCAACAGAATTCTGGAGCTGCGGAAAGGTGCCCGAGAACGGGTAGGTGAAGCACGGGTCGGAGCTGAACCAGGAAGGCCCGGGCTTCCCTGTGTTCTGGGGAAGAGCAGGGGCCGTCCCCGAGGAAAGCTCGCTTGCTCCCCAGGCTTCTGCTAATTCCAGCTGATTGTTCCCTGACTTGGAACAAGCGCCCTGTGCTGAATCTCAGTTTTAAACACTTTTGCCTTTTCAGACCTCTTCAAGTCATGCCCAGGTCTGCGGTGTAACCGGCCCCGGGCCCCAGGCTGGCTGCTCCTCCTTGGAGGCTCGCTCTCCCTCCCCCAAGCTGCTGCCTGAGTCCTGGGCCTGTCTTCCCTGCGCTCTCCCCCAGCTCTGAACACGACTGGACAAAGTCAGGTGCTCCGTGTGCTTAGCGGATGGCAGCCTTGAAACCACCACGGGTCCCCCGCCCCCCCCCAAGAATAGCAGGTGCCCTAAAAGGGGCTGGGAATGGGGTAAAAGCTGTTGATGAAACCACTCCCTCCCTATCTGCTATTGCTGGTGGATTTTGATGTCGACTAGAATAAACAATAGAAAATGAAAACGCTGTTGCCTCCCAGCCCAGACAGCCCCTGCCAAGCTGGCTTCCTTCCCCACGCACGCAACGGCCGGCAGCCAAACCTTTTCCGCCTGTAAGAAACCTCAGTGCCAGCAGCGACTTGCCCACCAAGAATTCCACTCACCGAGTCTTCCGGAGTCCGCGTGACTGTCTTACAGAGGCTGTTCTGTCCTGTGCCTGCTTTGATAAAATTGTTATCACCCAGAAAAAAAGCTTTATTCACCTACTTTATCTCACCATGACAGGATTAAAAATAAAATCCCCAACCCCAAACCAGGCTTTCCTGACCTAACCAGGTAAACTGCCCCGCAGGCGCTGCACTGAACCCAGTGATCCTGCGGAGATTAACTAACTCTGCCCCCAGAAGCCTGATCAGGCTCTGGGGCGTGGCTTTCAGAGGGAGCCTGGAGGCCGTCTGGGATGAAGGAGACGGTTTCCAGGAGCAGAACTCCCCCCAAAGTCCCCCAAACAGCCAGTTTCTCCACCAGAGCCAGCCAGAAACCAGAGGGTAGAGGAGGAGCCGGGTGCGGTCATGGGGCACGGGTGGCACGGGGCAGGCTTCCTGCCCCAGGTCCCTGCGGAGGCCTGGGGTCCTGGACGAGGCACCCGGCTATCCTGGAGCCCCAGGCTCCCGGCACAGTGCTCCATCCTTGGGGGCATGACAAGCTGCTCTTGACTGCAGGGGTGCATGTTCTCTCCCTGCCTCTGGGCTTCGCCCCACGCAGGCCGCAGGGAAGGGGAAAGCAGGCATCGCCTGCAGTGATGTCACCTCAGGGAGGCCTCTTGTGACATTTTCAGTCCCTCCAGTCCGGCCAGGGATCTGGGCCTGTCCAGTCATCAGCCAGAGAGGCTGCCCTGTCGTGCGCCACTTCTGAAGCCTGCTGTCCTCAGGAACCGGCCCGTTCATAGCACCACAGCAAAGGGCCAGAGAAAGGGCTGGAGGGAGCCAGAGGCTTTGCAGGTGCACGGCTTCGCGAAAGTCACACCCTGAAAGGTGCTGCACCCTGACAGCAGTATCCCTGCGTGGAGCTGAGAATTTCCTCAGAGGCAAGAACCCAGACCCAGGCATAGCCCTCAACACTGGGGTGAAGGGTGTGAACCCCTAGTCATCCGTGGTGCTGTGCCCGGCCAGGCCAGCATCCTATCTCAAGATCTCCCAGCCGTGCTGAGACAGGAGCCACTGTCCTCTCCTTCTTCCCTTCAGTCTCATTTGATGGACTTTTCGTCCAAGTGTTAAGATCTAATCCACCTGTGGGAGGGACTGCCCGATCTCAGGGCACAGCCGGTGAAATCGGGGTTCTGGCAGCAGCGGAAGAGAGAAGCATCTGGAAGTTCCAGCAGGAGGCGGAGGGAGAGAGGGTATGAGGGTGGTGGGCACAGGGGCGCCCAGGAGACCCAGGTGGCCCAGGAGCCACACAGACACAGACCAGGGAGCACAGAGGTGCTCAGGGAGTCAGGCAGTTTGGAGGGACTTTCTTTCTTCTCCTAGAAACCTGCAATTGCCTCCATACTCTTAAGTGTCATAAAGCTCTCAACTCACAAAGAACTCAGTTTGACTTCAGAGCATGGGTTTTCCTTGCCCTTCAGGACTGGGCGTCAAGTCCAGGTGTAAAGGGAGGCTAGGCCGAGCCGCCTCCTGGAAGTGTACTCCCACAGGCGGCTTTTTGGGTGTGAAGAGAACATTCCCCAGATGACCGTGTGGGAGCAAGGGCAGGCTGAGGAAAGGGCAGGAGCGTCTCCAGCCCACCTACTAGTTCCCTGGGACCGCCGGAACGTCCCACAGACCGGGGGCTTAGAACCCCAGGACCGGGCCCTCTCATGGTTCTGCAGGTCGGGGGTTGGACGTCGCTCTGGAGGCTCCAGGGGGTCCTTTCTTGCCTCTTCTCAACTGTGCGGGGGTGGCCGGCCCGGGGCCACTCGCGGGTGCACGACTCTGATCTGTGCCTCCGGCTTCACTCAGTCCTGCCTGGGTGTCTCTGTGTCCTCTCTCTTCTCAGAGGGACATTGGCAGCGGCGTTAGGGTCCACCCCACTCCAGTATGACCTCATTTTAGCTGATTATATCTGCAAAGACCCTACTTGCAAATAAGTTCCCATCCTGAGGGTCCAGGTGGACATGAATTTCGACTCAGCACACCCTGCGCTTTATTTTCTCTACCTCATACTCTGTGGCGTGGTCGCTTAGCCCCCGGCTTGCTTGAGGGCTAGGGCTTTTGCCTCCCTTTTCTCCATATCCCAAAGTGCCTGATGCAGAACCAGACCCCAGCCAGCTCTCAGCGAACAATCACACCCACAGTCCTCCTGATCTGCATTGACGTCACAACTTCTATGTCAACGCTGTGTAGAAAAAGCAAGATCGGCCGCTCATAGATGTGTTTCAGCTGTAACATGGAGAAGGGGAATGGAAATGTAAATTTGGGCTGATCCTGTTCCCTCCTGGCAAGCTGCAGAGTCTGCACAGTCTCCCGCAAACCCACACCTGGATTTATTCCTCCTCCTGCAAGAGGCTCTCCTGGTGTCCGCCCACGATCGCAGCCTTGCCCCCAGTCCAAGTTGTGCATGGCACAGCACACACCAGCTGCTGCACCTCTGCTGGGCCGCCCCCCCGCCATGCACACAGGGCACCTCCCCGCTGAGTGTCCTCACGAAGGCCTACCTGCACCCTCCTCCCCTACGGGACCCCTACTCCTCAGCTTCGCTGGGTGTGTGTGACATGCTGATGCTCTGTCCTCAGCAGCCCTTAGCAAACTGGGTCTTTGTTTATTCTGTTAAATTCTCCTCCGTCCCAGCCCTGTTCCTCCGCCACTCCCTTGACTCTCTTTCTCCAGCTACAACCGTGGTCGGTCGATGTCCGGTCTGTGCCCTCCAGGCGTCGCAGCTTCGCTTCTTTCTTCCTCTGCTCTCCGCTCTGCTCCCGGGCTCTCCGCTCTGCTCCCGGACTCTCTGCTCTGCTCCTGGACTCCGTGTTTTGCAGGCGATTAGGTCTCTCTTGGGGACCAGTTACGCATTTACCTGAACTCCCGAGTTTCTCCAATGAGTAATTTCCATTGTCGGGACTTCTAACTTGTGTTTCATATCTGTCTGTTTTCCACTCATAAATACCATCCGCACACGATCACTGATCTCTTGAAGAATTCAAACACACAGCATTTGCATCCATTTTAAACGTGTTCTACTGTTTGTGCTTCAGAGGACATAAACTCACTTCTCAGTCGATGTGGACTTTCTTGCTGTGAGTCTTCCGTATTCAGGAGTTTCACTAGCAGGCCCACTTGAATGACCGCTCTTTTATTCTCCTTCTCCGGAATCATTCCTGCCTAGGACTGTCATGGTTGCCTCTAGTGGCTGCTTCAGGATGCCTGGTCCAGGATCTGGTCTTAAGCTGGTGGCTCGGCGTTCCTAAACAGCAGGCAGTGGGGCTGGGACGTGTCCCCAGCAGGCACCTCTGCAGTGGTGCTGGCTCCAGCCGCCCTCCCAGCCTGGGCGCTTTGGGCCCCATCACCCCGCAAGAGTCTCACTCAGCAGCTTCAGCTCCTGCTCCCCTCAGTAAGTTCTGTTTTGTTCTGCTCAGTAGGAATATTTATTATGTTTCTGAGACTCTGTCTTCTCAATTAAAAACTTAAAAGCACATGTAGTCGGGGTATCTGAGGTGGATGGGAATGCTGGTCAGAAGTCCCGGCAGTGATTTCCCTTCCTCGACGGCAAGGGCTCCCCAGCCTCAGTGCGCAGGGTCCGCACGCAGGCTCATGTGGAACACACCTCGCCACAGGCTTCCCCAAATCCAGGGGGAACAGGATTCGCAGGAAGACAATCCCTGAAAAGCCGTGTGCTCCAATTATGGTGCCTTAAAAGGCATAAACATTCATGTCCTGGATACCTTCTGCTTCCAAGACGAGGACATGGGATCTATCAATGACTATGGGCCCAGCACCATGAGTTCAGGATCTAAACCAAGGTGTGCGTCAGTAAGGGCTTGGGGCTTGGTCTCGTGGCCCCTGACTAGTGCTCCTGCAGAGACACTGGACTGTGAGCAGTACAAGGTGTGTAGTTAGGTAACAAGGTGCCCAAGCAAACTGGAAAGCTGAGATCTCTTAGCACAGCAGGCTTGGGGAGCCCTGGGCACTGGCGGTGCTCCTCAGCCTACACTCTGGGGAAGGTCCCACCCGTGGACTCTCCCCCTCCACCTCTGCACACTCCCCCTCGCTTCTCTCCCTTCACAAGTTCCCCACACCCTCAGGATGTGCTGTACCTCATTCCTTCAGGGGAAGACAGGGATCAATGCCCCCAATTTTATGTGCCAGTGGCTGCTGAAGTTGACTGTGGTCCTTTTCAGTGCCATGCGTAGTCTGAAAAGGCACCTCTGTTCCAGCCAGGGAGCTTCTGAATGGGGAGGAGAGTCATCACTTGAAAGAGCAATTGAGATGCAGGACACTTAAGGAATTATGGGGGCAGGGGGGAGAGGTGCTTTGGGGACAAGAGTCGTTACACCCAGGTGTGCTGGAATGACTACTATCCTGTGCACAGGGCTGGGAGGGGTTGGGGCGGAGCTATCCTTCTGGTTCACTTCCTCCCGCAGCACTTTCTGTCCCAAATTAGTGAGACTAAACTTAAAACAGCTTGTCTGGGCGCTATCTCATAAGCAATCCCCCCGCATGGTCACTGAGGCAGGAGCTCTGTGGGATGCCCCGACAGCGGGACTGTGTCAGGACCCGCACCCCTACCTCCACTCCGCTCCCAGATGCAACCCCAACAGTGCTCAGGTTTATCAAATATGTCTGCTGACAAAGTTTCCAGAATCTTTTTGGTAACTTGAAACCTTAAAATTTATACTAAGCTAAATGATACTCATTAAATATCCAGACTATTTCTAAATAAAATACTGAAACAATTTATAAACATAAATTTTAAACATAAATTTATCTGGTTTTGGCTTCTTATCACAGAGAGACAAAAGATGGATGAGTCTGTTGGTAAATATATTCTTTTGCCACATTGAAAGTCAGCTGTACTATAAGGAAGCACAGGCCGGTAAGAATGTGACATGAGATTCACACAGCTACTGAACTACAGAATCCGTGTGCAACAGCCAGCTCACAACTCTGACTGGTGTTTGCCAGATATCAAAGCTACAAGGGTTAAGAATTCTAATCTACATACAGTAAGTGAAACTGCTGAGAGCAATTAGGATTAAGAAAGAAACCCTATACACAAAGAACACAAGGAAAGTAAGATATGTTCTTGGTTAAAAAAAAAAAAAGGAATATAAGGCGTGAAGATGTATTCTTACTAAAAGAAAAGAAATTCTGTCCTAGTTTAGGGTTATCTAAAGTTTTTCGTTTCAAAATTTAAAAAACAGGAAAATAAAAAATAAAAAAAAACAAGTATCAAAAGTTGGGAAAAAAGAAAGAAAACGCTATGTTGTGTGGTGAAACTGGAGAAAAGTAAATGAATTTATTATAAGTTTTTTTTAAGTTTTATTATCACGAGTGTGACTATGTAAAACTACAACTGAATATTCTTTCTCGATTCAAAGAACAAGATCTTCTTGGATTATTATGAAAGACCGCTCGTCACATGTTGAGCAATCTGCCCAGAAAATAAAGATTATGTGTCTTATCAAAATAACCTGTACTGCACGTTGCCCTCGTCAGGTCTTTGATCACTTAAGAATGCTAAGTCTTTTCAATATGGAAAGAACTAAAGCGTTTTTCCTTCCTCCTCCTCCTCCTTCCCCCCAAACTATGTGACTTCCTGATTTGCCCTTGAAATGTTTAAATTGTCACTCTGGTTGAATAGAAAACCAAATATTATTTCACATGAACACTGATTTTATTTAATCAGGTTTTAAACCTCTGGATATTTTTGAAAACTTAAAGAAGTCAAATTCTAAATGAAAACTTTGACTAAGACCCAATTTGGGGATTTTTCCAGAGGGTCCCTGGACAATTTCAAATATTGGGAGTGATATTAACTATAATTAACTAAATTATAATTAGGTCTATGATAAGTTAAATTACATGAGAAGCACTATCAAACAAAAG
The DNA here is from genome assembly GCF_022355385.1 of Mustela nigripes. Classification (NCBI taxonomy): domain Eukaryota; kingdom Metazoa; phylum Chordata; class Mammalia; order Carnivora; family Mustelidae; genus Mustela; species Mustela nigripes. Next base: position 87,424,672 of record NC_081564.1, on the reverse strand, counting down.
TGATGTTTAGGGGCACCTGGGTGGCTCAGTGGGTTGGGCCACTGCCTTCGGCTCAGGTCGTGATCTCGGGGTCCTGGGATCGAGTCCCGTGTTGGGCTCTCTGCTCGGCGGGGAGCCTGCTTCCCTCTCTCTCTCTCTCTGCCTACCTCTCTGCCTACTTGTGATCTCTCTCTGTCAAATAAATAAATAAATAAATAAATAAATCTTTAAAAAAAAAAAAAGTGATGTTTAACTTTCTTCAGGTTGTATTTGTATGGTTACTAATATAAGTATTTCAAACATTGCATAAAGGTTCTAGAAATCTGTCCATGTTTTTACTGTACATGGAATCCATCACAATCCCAACATTTAATTTGAAATGCCATGTGCCTCAGAAATAACCACATTTCCTTTTCGCTTCAGTCAGTTTGAAACGAGCTTTCGAACATGGTTAGCCACGACCCTTTTCCAGTCTTTGTCACTGGCAGGCACTGCCTCACTCTGGTTCTTCTCCCAGAGTCTCCGTCAGCAGCAGCAGCAAAAGGACGCTCCGCCGAGACGTCGCCGGAGGAGCTCCGCGACCCTGCCACACGGCCGGGCGCGCATTCCCAGGGTAAGGAAGGGCTGATGCGATCACAAAACTTCTAACCCAGAATCAAACAAAGCAAAACTTGACTACAAGAAACTGGAGGAACTGAGGAGCATGACTGCCATTTTTTCAACTTTTTGGTTGAAATAATGCTGATTCCTTTAAGATTTAAGGAAATCCTTTTTTTTTCTTTTCTTAAGCTATCTTTACCTTACAGTGATCTGATAAATCATCTCTATAAACAGAATCGAGACACTTATGCTTTTCTCCCTGCCTGATCCCTCCAGATTTGTAAATTCTTACTGAGCGCTCTTATTTTCACCGCACGATAATTCACATATCTGTGCCTATATATTTTACGTATAGGCAAATGTGTACATTAAATAGGAATCTGTCCTCCTCATAAGAGAATATAGTTTAAAACACTGATTACCAAGACCTTGACTGGAAGGCCGTATTTGAGAACACTGTGCATAGAATCAGATATGTCCAGTTTGAAAGAACTAAAATTGACTTTCCCAAACCAGTAAAGCACCCCCAAGCCAGCCTGGTCCCTTGCTTACAGGGTTTCTAGCCTGACAGGTGAGGAAGGATGGACACTTTCTGGCAGACCCAGGAGACTTCAAATATGAATACCGTATAGTTTCATTTATATGTGGAATCTGAAAACCAAAACAAAGGCACAAACAAAAAAACCAGACTTTAAACCAGAGAACCAACTGGTGGTTGCCAGAGGGGAGGGGGGGGATGGGTGAAATTTAAAAAAGGGATTAAGAGGTATAAACTTCCAGTTACAAAATGAATAAGTGACAGATGAAAAGTACAGCATAAACTACGGAATAGTCAATACCACCGTAATAACCCTAGAGATTATGCTTATCATAGGGAGCACTGAGCAGTACCTAGGGCTGCTGAATCATTACATTGTATACTTGAAAATAACACTGCATGCTATATCCAATAAAAGAATTATTAGTTTAAAATAGATATTGGGGAGCCTCAAGAAGGGAGGGATTCGCCCAGATCTATGGGTACTTGGAGATGAAGAATGATGGCCAGTCCTGGACTTGACTTTCTGATCTAGAGAGATTTTAAAAGTCTGAGATTATTTAAAGTTCTAGTGAAGCAGACTTAAAAAGAGCCTAAGACCAATCGCAGTTCTTGCTGCACTTCCATAAATAAGCAGGCCAAGTGTAATGCTACTAGACTTACTTCACGAATGAATTAATCCTACTGTGACGTCTGCTAGAAATGCAGGTGATGGCGGAGAGAATATTGTGTTTCCAAGAAGAACAGTGGAAGACCCACCATCAGGCCCTCGCCCTATCCACAGTTACCCACTATAAACCAGGCTGGGTCCCCAATTCTTGTCCCTCCAATAACTAGCTACAACTCTCCAAACTAATGTTTCCAATTTTCACCCGCCCTCTGACTTGGAATCACTAACTCAAACTTCCCTTTCTCCCAAAGCCCTGCAAACTGAAGACAGACAACCTGATACAGACTTCGAGAGTCCACGGCAGTGGTGTGTGCACAGACACCTTTTCCTGCCTGCGGCTATGCGGGACCACAAAGGAAGTTGACCAGAACACCCAGAGCTGTCAGCAGAGTCACCCCAACTGCAAAGCAGGAATTCATCAGAATCACACCCACTGCTCCACCAGCTCCGATGCTCCAAAGCCAGCATCCTGGAAAATCTCATCTGATTGCCCTCTACACTCAAAAGCGGAATTTAGAGTTTGCTGGAATCATAAATTTTTATTTTTGTTTCCTTAGAAGTGCTTTCTCTTGAACAGCTGCCTGCCTGGCCTATCAGGAGTCCTAAAAGAGATCCAAGCAGATGTGGGGCTGCCCGGGGCTGGAGGCAGGGACCAGGATATAGGGAAGTCATTGTTCAGGTTACGGGACTTCTTTAACGAGCTCGTGAAAACATCCTAAAATCAACTGTGGTGATGGTCACACGTATCTGTGGATACACGAAAAATCACTGAATGACACCCTTAAAATGCAGATTCCTGGGCCCCCACCCCAAACTAGGCCCGCAGACGGTGAGGGCGGCGGGGAGAGTTGGGGTCTTAAGAAAGGCACATGCAGGGCTCTCCACATCCACCGTCTTCCCCTACAGGTGGCACCTTGCCTTCTGCCTTCAACGGCTAGGAACACTCAGTAGGAACATGCTTTCGGTGGAAGGAAAAGAGGACAGAAAAGCGCCCGCCACAGTCCCAGCTCCCCCGCCTGGAGCAGCTGCTGGGCCTCATCCACGCCCATGGCAGGCTCCACCGCTCCCCGCACAACCGCATGCCGGGCGCTGCGGAAGCCCTGGAGAACCTTCCACACACCCCCTCCCCGCAGGGAGACCGGGAGCACCTAGGAACATTTTGGGGGCCGCATCGCAAGGGCCCCGTGGGCATCTGCCCGACCCGCCTGCCGCACTGGTGCCATGCACAGACTCCTTAAGCAAACGAGGTCTAGCGCTCTGGACCCAGGACTCTGGTCATCAGAGGGTCTACTCACCACTCTTCCAAGTTTGGGATCCATTGGGCTGGCGTCTGTAGCCTCTAGCAATTTCCCTGGACCTCAAAGGAAAGGGGAGGAGACGGTCTTATCCAGGTCCTCAGCGGCTGTATTCACGACTTCTGGGCACACTGCTTGCCTGTGCCCCCGCCCCTGTCCCAGGACAGTCAGGCAGACAAGGCTGCTACAGTGGACCATTCACATTTGGAAAACAAAGATGCTTCAGAGACACTCATTCAGTGTGCAGGCCCAGGAAGAGACAATGCATCTCATACGCACAGATAATGGGATGAGGCAGTGGCCTGGAAGTCATCTGATGTCACTGAAGGCCAGCAGGGCAGCTCCGGCTGCATCAACAGGTGCTCCTTGGAGCGCACATGGAGGGGTGGCCCTCGAGGGGAAGCAACTGTGTGTGCCCAAGGCCAGCAGAGATGAGACAGAAGCAACAGGAGCACAGCCTATGACCTGAGGGCAGGTGTAGAGCCTCTGCTCTGTCTTCGGGGGCCCTTGTGACAAAAGCTACACGTGAGCTCGACCGGCATTTAGGCGCGTGTTAGCCTGCTCAGGCTGCGGTAGATATGCCATGGACTGGGGGAGGCTTAAACCACAGAAATCTATTGTCCCCCAATTCCGAAGCCTGGAAGCCCAAAATTGGGGTGTTGGGAGGATTGGTGCCTTCCATGGGCTGAGGGAGAACCTCTTCCTGGCCTCTTCCAGTTGCCGGGCGGTTGGTATTCCTCACCCTGCGAACACACCACCCGATCTCCTCCTTCATCCTCACATGCCCTCCCCCCGTGTGTGTGTCTGTGTCCAAATGTCCCCCTTCCGCGAGGACATCAGTCATGTTGGATTAGGGCCGGCCCTACTCCTGTGTGGCCTTGTCATAATTAATTGCATCTGCAAGGACCCTATATCCTAGTAAGATCACATTCTGAGATACTGAGAGTTAGGACTTCAAGTTATACACTTGGGGGCTGGGGGAGACACAGTTCCACCGCTAATGGGCTGTTTCCAAATCACCTAGAGAGATCTTTCCAAACACACCAGGCTGTGAATCCGGATCTCCAAGGGTTATCGTGGGCAGGGCTGATCCCTGATCTCTCCCACATGCACAGGTGGGACCACAGGACCGTGTCCACTACACCTGGGTCAAAGTTCCGTCTAGAGTAGGCTTTGGCCATGACCCGTTCTCCAAGGAACTTTTCTTCTTCCTAAATGACTGTTCAAGGTGTGCACTGAAGCCGCCTCTCCACAAAGGCTATTTCAAAGAAGAGGCCAGCGGAATTCTGCAAACCATTTTTTTATGTAGCATTCCTACAGGGGCCATCGTCCTAGGCCACAGAGTAAGATTCTCCTAAACACAGGTGATTTATGAACCTTGCCGTGAACTTGAAAGGAACAGACTGTACTGGGCTCTCTTGAGAGCCCAGATTGGCCCACTGTCACATGTTGACAGGAAACGGTGCAAAGCCAAAGAAAGGACGCTGTGAACGGCACTGGATCAGGCTCGTCTCCTGACCCCATGCAGCAGCTCCCCGAAGCCGGAGGATGCCACCATTAGTTTTCTCCGAGGGAGTTTACAAGGGTTCTCCTTGAGTCCTTCCCCATCTGAGGCTATGCAGTCTTTCTCTCCGATGGCCTTGGGACGAACGTCATGGCAGAATCACGGTGCGATTCCCAGTGTGTCTTCCCTGACCCAAGGAGCGATGGCACCGGAAGCCGGGCCCATTTCCTGTCGCACCCCCCGCCCCCGCCATGCGGTCAGGAGCAGCCACGTGACCTCCCGAGAGTGAGAGGCCGCACAGGGACCTGGGCCTGGCCTGCACTGCGCCTGAAAGCACAGGCTGAGATGCGGCGCGGGCCGCTGGAACTGGAACGGCCACTGCGGAGCAGGAGACGACCCAGAGCAGAGACCAGGCCGGGGGGACGGAGGAGCTGCCGCGCCAGCCCAGCCTACTTGCGCGGGCTTGACAAGGAGAAACACGTTAACGGCCACAGCCACAAAGGCTTCAGGCACAGTGGCCTATGTCCTCACTAATGCACATAATTCAGGATTCTGACAGGTCTGTCATCTTTTCCTGGCGCCGTTCCTGAAAGTGACAAGAGCGGAACAAACTTGCATTTGCCTCCAGCACGTGGAGACACTCAAGTTCCTTCAGGCGGGAACGGCTCCTCTGAGCTGGTCTTCTGGGTCGAGGACGTGGCCTGCTGAGTTCTGCCTTCCTCTGCAGGAGACCGGGTGGCTGTACTTCGGTCGGGGGCCAGCTGCCCACAGGGGAGTGGCGGCACAGGGCGAGCTTTGGATTCTGCACGTCCGAGCCCACCCCCGGCACAAAGCAGCTTTGGCAATGCTTCGTGACAAGAGTGCAGTCTCGTCCACGCTGCACGACTCTACGCCCTGATTAGGAACCAGAGTGAAGGTGCAAAGAACCCAAGCGTGGTGGCTCGGAGGACTAAGCCACACGAGTGTCCCCGGTGAACGAGTGGTGTTGGATGGGGGAGGGCTGGGGAGGCTGGGAGGAAGCTGAAGAGGCTGCAGGGGACAGGGGCTTCCAAACACACTGCAGAGAACCCAGGGCTCTCAGAACCACTTCCCTGTCACCATCCTGCCTCATTCAGTGTTGGGTAGGAGGACCCAGGGACAAGCACCACCACTCTGCCTTTCCTTGTGTGCGCTGGGGAGAGAAGGCAGGTGCCGGGCCCTCCCCGCCCCTCCAACGCCCCCCACAAAGGACAGGGTACCCCACAGTGAGTCCGATGGGCAGGAACTCTCCCAGAGGCTTCACTTCTACTTTTTTATTTGGCAGCACATACTGAGAACAAATAATCCTTCCAATTAAGTTTAGGTTTTGACGAATCATAACAAAGAGAAGACAGGAGACACCGGTACTGGCTTTAGGTCGTGCGAGCAGGACAGAACCCACACAAAGCCAAAGGATAAGAAGGGGCGGCCCCGGGAGGCGCCGGGTGCCCCCGACTAAATCTCCCCAGCGCACGCATCCGAGTCGGAAGGCAGGGACGGCCGGCCCGCACCGAGGGCTCCGTGCAGCCCAGCTGGCCGGCCGCCACAGCCCGCAGTTGTGTGCTGGATCCTGGCTGTTCGCTGTAGACCTCACGCTGCCCACCTCCAGGAATGTGGCATGGTCACTCCACATATGCCGGACGAGAGGGCGAGGAGAGCGCTGAGCTGCACGGTCCTGAGTGGCGGGGACGGGTGGGGACGGGGCAGCGCTCCTCGCTCCTACAGCTGGGACACCTCGTACAGGTAGGCAGCCAGCATTTTGGTTCCTTCTATGTAGTTCAGCCTGATGGAGAAGAACAGGCCGTCGTGTCGGCTGCTGTCCAGTGGTCCAGGCGTGCGCCCGGTGTCCTTTCCAGGGCTCCCACTGTCCTGGCTTGCTGGCCTTTAGTTCGTTGGCCTTGAGAATTTGGCCACCTGGTTCTCAAGTGTGAGTTCAGTCTACCTGCCCCTGCCCCACTAGGGACCCATCCTGGTCGTGGTCTAACAGAAGACACAGGTCCCACCCAGTACCCAGTTCTTAAGAAGAAAAGCTTCACTTTGCTCATAGCCTCTCCCTTTGTTTGGGTAAGAGGCCTCCCCTGTGCCTGGATACACAGGTCTCTGTCCCTTCCCTTGACGTCTGTCTTAGCCGGTGACTAGCCTACCCCCGTGACCCCTGGACAGCTCCTGTTCTCTGTCCTTCCTGGCTCTTCGTATCACCCACGGGTCCTCCCTGCCTGCCTGGACCCTCCGCCTTACAGCGCTAACTCAGGGACACCTCCCATCCCTGTTGGTCGAAGAGCCCGCCTCATGTACGCATCAGCCAGAAACACAGAGAGGGGGCTCGGGACCAGCAAAGACACCGACTTTCCAAACAGGCGAAGCACGGAGTTTCTGTAGGAGTCCCGGATGATGTCCCGAGACAGACACGGGCACTGGCTGAATCCTGCTGTGAAGAACCCCCCTGCCCAGGGCCTGTCGCCGCCCCCCACTGGAGGTGCTCGCTAGCCTGAAGACAAGACGGCAGCAGGCCGAGCACTGCCCTTGGGGGGCCTCCCTGCCCCCTCCTGCGCTCCTCTCAAAGCGGCCAGACAGGTGGGGCAGGAGGCGGCGGGGAGGGAGGGTGGAGGAGAGGGAGGGGGAGGAGGAGAGGGAGGCCGTGGGGAGGAGGAGGCTCACCCAGGCTCTCCTGGGTTTCTCACGGGCAGCCATGAGGAAACGAACGCAGGGGCAGGACAGGGGCAGGACAGGGGCAGGACACAGGACCCAGAGCCTCACCTGTTGAGCTTCTCATTCTGGGAGTGGGCTCCGTCGTCCGCGGAGCCCACAGGCAGCAGCATGACGTTCTTCCCCGTAGCCTCCTGGAAGGTCAAAGTCACAGGAATGCTGCCACCTTCCCTGGTGAGGTCGGGCTCGACACCAAACACTGGGGGAGAAGAGTGAAAGACACGGTGAGCTTTCAGGCGGCGAGGCTGGGGACCCGCAGCACTTACTACCCAGCGACAGGAGTCCGAACCCCAGGTGTGGCTCGGGCACGGCACCTCCGCTCTCCAGGTGGGCGGCGGGCACGGCCCCACCCTGGGGGCTCTCCTCAGGGCCCTTGCCTGCATCCCCAGGGAGAAGTCTCACCTGTTTTCAAGGCTCTTCTCCCAGCCATGTAATGAGGGTGGTTGAAGTCAGACACCCAGGGCTTCCCACCGTGGCCCATGTACACCTTGAACTTGTTGGGGCTATGCAGGTCGGCAAACTTCTTTGTCAGGTAGCTCGTGACCTGCGTCACAAACGAGACACACCGCACTGTAGTCTGGCCTCAGCGCCAGTGCTGAGGTCCCTCTGAGGAGGGTCTAGAGGGGGGTTGAGGGGGGCCCGCAACCAGTCTACAGTAAGTCTACACCTGTCTACAGAGTCTACGATGGATGTCGTTTCTCACTTCCTGCTGCGCAATACTGAGCACGACAGTGGTAACAAAATCAGGGATTTTATCAAAAAACAAAATCCAACAATTTGAAGCTAAAAGGTACACTTTCATTCAAGCAACCTACCCTTTACAGATGTTCCCACAGGATGATACTTAAATCAAGTCTTTAAAAAACATCCCTTGATGTGCTTTACATTACTCATCATATGCAGACCGAGACCGGGAGTGGAGCCCGGCACTGACTGGGGCACATCTGATGACAGAAGCTCGGGCCTCAGTTTCCTTGCAGTAAGGAAGTCTCTGATGCCATATCTCCAGGAAATCTCAGAGGAGGGCAGGGTTGACTGCCCCCTCTGGGATTTTCCCCTTCTGGAATCCAGCCCGTCCACTCCTCACACTGGCCCAGATGCAGCTCCTGGGGGTTCTCCCTGTAACATACTTGGCCCGAAGCTGGTATCTGCCCGGAAGCCTTACAATGAGGTCAAGGGTCAGGTTTTAGCACGTTTCAGCAGTGACAAAGGTCACATGTGATGCTTTTTATATGGCCTTTATCTCTGATCAGTTTCTGAACTGCTTATTCAGCCAATTATGGGGTTGCGAGGAGTGAAGAAGTAGGGAGGTATGGGTCTGGGGTTCAGTGCCCTCCTGAAAGTCTTCGTGCTCCGAGTCCGCCGTGGCGAAGCCGCCCCAGCCCACGTCCCGGCTCCCTCACATGCCTGCTCGCTGACGACTTCTGGAGTCATGTTGGGCACGAGCCTGATGGAGAACTTGCCAACCACTTTCCTAGGAATCACGGTCTTGGCCCCTGACCCAGAAAAGGCACCTTCGATCCCGTGAAGGGAGAGGGACGGGTAGCGCCATCGGTGCATCAGGATGTCTTTCTGCCGAAAACAAGAAAAGGAGTCAGTGGACAACACTGCTTATGAAAGAGACAGCAATGGCATCTAAGTTCCACCAGGCGGCCCGCGGCCTGGGGTCCACACCATCATGGGCATCAAGTACCGACCCAGGAGGGCTAAGACACGAGCCTGCCCCAAATGTGCTCTGGAACCTGCTTTGACACAGCACAGTGTGAGGGCTCTGTCACACTCCCGCAGCCTCAAGCATGGTGTCTCCCAGCTTCCCTGCTGGTGGCCAGGAGAACCACAGGGTTCCCACCAGCCCCGCAGAATTGAAGGCAAGTCATGAGCCCGCCTAGATCAGAGCTCCTGCGGGGCCAGAGGCACCAGGAACCAGGAGAGAGAGGGCAGCATGGCGCAGGCCATCTGTGAGCTTCCCACCCCCCGAGGAAACGGAATGCAGGGGTAGTTCCTACAGGAGCAGAGCCAGGACCGTCCACGGAGCCCTGGGCCCAGAGACCAAAAGCATCGTCACCCTCTGCCAAGGGACTGGCCCAGAGCAGGCCCTCATTTCCTACACATGTGCCTGAGACCAGGGCCTCTCACGCCCACTGTGCCCAGCAGTGGCGCAAGACAAGTCCGAAGAGCCACGTGGCCACCCGAACAACAGGCGGGCAAGGAGAAAGGTGACGCGGCTCCGGGCTCCTCAGGGACTCAGCCACCTCATGTGTGGACTCCCCACCTGCGAACCAGACAGGGTCAGTGAGACGGGAAGGGAAACACGTGGCCCGCAAGGCCAACATCTCACATACAGGCGCTAACTGCTAGGCGACAAGGCAGGAACAACACCAGGAGTCTGTTTGCAACCAGCTTTCCCAGAAACACCCTTGCCCTGGACTACTGTCTCCCGGCCTCAGGCCCCCCCTGCCAGCGGTCCCCCTGCCAGCAGCGCCCCGCGCCACCTGCAAACTCCCGCTCCAGTCAGGCCCCCCAACCCTCCCCTGTGTGGCCTGCTTCCAGATGCCCCCAGACCCCCCTGTGCCACCCCCCCGGCTCCAGACTCTTCCCACAGCGGCCCAGCTGCTCTCCTGCCTCACTGTCCCCGCTCTGACCCGCATCGCTTCTGCCGCCACTTGCCCGCCAGGGAGGGCTCATCACCTCCTCCCTCGGCTCAAACCCATCACGTCCGCCGTCTCCCAGAACAGCACACGCGCTCCTCGGGACACCACGGGCCTGCACACCGGGCCTTTTCAGTGTGAGTCCCAGGCCGCCCAGGGCTAGTCCGCCCCACGACCAGCTGGGTTCCCTGCGCCCTGCCCTGGCACTCACCCCTGCTGACCCCTACCAGCCTCCCCTGGCCCTGGAGTGGCCTCCACACTCTGTCACACTTCTCTGCCCATCTGTCTCCTGGCGAGAGGAAACTCACGGGCTGGGCCTGGCCATATCCCTCTTGTATCGCAGGGTCTGTAGCTGCAATTCTACTGGCAGCTGCATCAGATGTAAACGCACACTCGTGCCACACAAGCCAAGGACGAGACTAATTAAGAAAAAAATCCCAACTTTTTCTTCATAGTTAAGTAACTACTTTGAGCCAATGCTTTCCACGTGGTCCTTGGCTGTTGAGGACACCTTTAATCATCTCTGTGCCCGGCGGTAAAACATCATTTTGCAAACGCAAATCAGGCAGAAGCTGCCTGCTACTGTGGGTTCTCTGTGTACGTTCTCTAGCTCCTGAGTTGTCAAAAGTCAACACGTGGCATTTTTAAAAACCTCCTCCTTCCAATTCCAAGCCTGGTAATGTGCTGCTTTCCGGTGTCAGGACCACCTGAGGACTTGGGGACACACGCAGATGCCTGATCTCTGCCAGCAGCCCTGGCTCCTGCCCATGGGAGTCCCCAGCACAGGGCCTGGTGGGAAGCGGTGGGCAGGGGAGCACCCACCTTGCAGCTGTGCAGCAGAGTCTCTGTCCCCACGTCCCTGGCATACTCCTCCAGGTCAAAGTCGATCTGGTCGTAGAGCTCCAGCTCCTCCTCCGTCACGGGGGCCACTGCCTCGTTGATGCCGGGGATGAGGATCTTTCCTTTCTTGTCCACCAGACAGCCTGGGAGGGCACAGAGGAGGGGTGCTCACCGGGCGGGCGGCAGAAACGCAGCAGCAGTCCCACGGGGGACGGGGGCCCCCACCCCAGCAGTTCCAGTTCCTGGCAGAGCACTCAAGCCCTGCCTAGGAACAATCAGTTAAATATCTAAACAACCCAGCGAGGGGAGCAGTAGCATCTCCCCACTGTAACAGAGATGCAGAAGTGGGGGTGACCTGTCCCCTGTCACGGAACAGGAGACAGACCAAGCAGACTGCCTCTGGCAGGCTTCCTGTAAAAGCCACTACACTGACCAAGAGTTCTTTTTCAATCCAGGTTGCATAAGAAACTAGCGGCTCCCAAACGAGGGAGTCTGAGATGAACAGAGTAGAATAAGCTCCCATGCTAGAAACAACAGGCCGCACGTATGGTGGCCGTTATCCAAGAGGGAAGGGGACAGAGCTTAGGCTAATCCTGGGATGAGGCAAAGTTTCGTCAGCCTTGACCAGCAGGATGCCAGGAGAATGGGGCTGGGCCTCCCTCCCACAGGGTGGAGCAGAGGGGGCCCTCGCTGGGGTGCTGGGATGCCAAACAGACCGGGGCAGGTGCCCTCCAAGGGACAGAAAACACAACTGTGTCCTGTGATCCTACGGACCGCGCAGACAGGGACGACGGAGCCAGGGACTGCCCGGGTTGGGTCCCTGAGGTAAGGCAAGGTTTAGTGACACACGGAGGGGTCCAGGGAGACAGAGGCAGAAACGAAGCATCTTCACCTTTCAAAGGGAGCAGTGAACGGGAGGAAGCAGCAACAGGGAAAGAGACAAACGCAGTCCACAGAGAATGGGGACAGCGCCGAATGCTGCGGACAGCCTGAAACAAGGCCACTCCGGCTTCCCCCGCAAGTCACCGGGCAGTGAGTGGAACCCGTGCTTACCCATCAGCGTGATGAGATCCGTCATGGCCTCGTGCACCGAGCCCCCGTACACGCCTGAATGCAGGTCTTTGTCACTGCACTCCACCTGGACGGACACAGAGAGCCCTCCGTCAGCCGCTCGGCGGGAACTCAGCCTGGCCACGGTGAACGAAGAACATTCACGAGATCCTCAAATCCTCAAAATCAAAATCTGTTCCCTCCAGGAACAAAGCAAGGCATTTACTAAATTACAAAACTTCGGCAGCAACAAAAGAAACACTCTTTTGGGAACGCGGACCGGGGACAGCAGGGCTGCTGACCACAGGTGCACACACACGGCTTCAGAGACCTTGCGCTCTTCCGCTGAAAGAGGACGCGCACCATGAAAGGCGGCCGGTAAGGACCTTGAGCCCGAGGACCTGTGGCCAGCACCCGCCCTCTGCTCCCCCTCACTAGCCTGTGACCGGCGTCGGGTTTGCGGCCTCGCCAGGCCCGAGTCTCCACACCTGTGAAATGGCCGAGTGGGAGTGACTGACCACAGCCCCTGGGCTCTTGTGTCAGACTGTTGGTAGTCTTGAGAGACGAAGGGCTCAGGGCAGCAGTGACGATGACGCTGGCATTTTCAGCCTCCAAATCCTCCTTTACAGGAACCAGTTCGCTCAGTGTGCTAGACCCGGCCTCGTCTGTGGAAGGGACGCGGGCTCACCTGAGCCCAGCCCTCCCGCGTTGCCCCTGAGCCCGGCTTCTGCGTCAAGCACAGCCACCCGGTCCCCTCGAGATCTCTGGTCTGAAAGATGAACATCCTAGTCTTTAACAGTACGTCTTCCTGCAGTGTTTGCTCAAGTCAGCTCTTAAATGGCTACAGCAGCTCGTCTTTCCTCAACGGCTCCAAGACAATTCTCCAAACACCCGGCAGCTCGAGGTGGCACAGAATGGACTCCGGCTACACAATCTGGAGTGGGGGTCATACGAAGACCCGGCCCATGGAGAAGGCTCTGGGATTCTCCATTGCACGCGGGGCCCCCTCCTACTACGGAAGGACAAGGGAGACTGCGGGCGGGGAAGAGACACCACAGAACACGAAGAACTCGACACGATACCTCGATGAAAAAGTAGCAAATGCCCCTGAGCCCGTAGGTGATGCAGGGCTTCTTCTTCCCCAGCCAGTAGTTGTCAGAGATGCAGACGTAGTCCACGTCTTTGAAGAACGTGTCTTTCCGGGAAAAAATCAGGTCGTCCAAGCCTTCGGAGCCCGACTCCTCCATGCCTTCCAGACAGAACCGGACGTTGACTGGGATTTCCTGCGGGAGGGAAACAAGCGTGGGGAGGCCTTCAGTTCTCACGCGGTTCTCTTTCTTAGGCACCACACACAGGAAGTCACCAGACGCTCTGCAATCACAAATCTCACTCAACTTCCTCCAGAGCCATCGGGTGGGCTGTGTGCGCCCTGTGGTGACCCTCAGTCCTCACGTGCTGGGCGGTCCAGGCTCATGCGTGCAGCCGGCCGCAGCCACACCCGCACTGCGGACTCCTGCCAAGGACGCCACGGTGTGACCACACTTCCTACGTGCAGGGACCGCTGCGCGCCCCAGCACCCATCAGGGGTCTCCAGGGAAGCCCGAGTGACTCTCTCCATACCACAGGCCACAACACAGTGTGGCAGGGATTGGCCACCACCCCCGCATGCGAGAGCAAGAGGGCACCTGCTCCCATGCCCGGGCGCTCCACACCGCGACCCACCACCTTCCACGTGCCGAAGGCCCTTCTCCCGCAGAGCCCATGGAAAGTGCGAGGCACCGCCCAGCTTCGCTCCTGCTCTGTCTCCCAGGCTCCCCAGCGCCTGCAAGAAGTGGCCCTTCCACAGAGGAGTGCACGGAGGGGCACCTAAGTGAGGTGACTTGCCAAAGGTCACATAGGCTACAAAATGGCAGAGCCCCCACGTGGACACAAATCCCTGGGGTCCTTGTTCAGAACTGCCCCCAGAAGGCCCTTTGCTCCACCTAGGTCGCCCCCTGCTTCTGCCTCCCGAGCACAATCTTTCCTGGGACCTGGCATGTGGAGGGGCATAAGTGAAGGGCTCTGGAGGCTCCGCCCTGCACATAGCACCCTCCTCTTGGTCACCCCCAGATCCCAGGGGGCCCTGGAGAAGGGGGAGCCTTCACGGTCTCTGAGACCAGTCAGCTGGAGGTTCTGAGCCTGTGCTCCCTCCTGTGCAAAATGACACGGTGGACCAGAGAGTCCCAGGCCCTCTCCAGACCCACCACTCGCCCTTTGACAAGAATGCTTGTCTTGTTACTCTTATTTTATCGCAGTAGAAGATAAAGCATGATGCAAGAACGGGCTACACAATGGTGAGGAGCAGGTTAAAGACAGTTGAAAAGATGAGTAAATAACAAAATACAAAGTCTCTGACAGCTAGAAGTCTGGGCGCCCTGTTCCTCCCTACTTTTCTATTTTACAAACTTTAGATGGGGACAGGGATTTCAATTAAAGAAATGTATCTTAAAAAATAAGAATCTTTCAGAAGGGATGCCTGGGTGGCTCAGTTGGTTAAGGGGCTGCCTTCGGCTCAGGTCATGATCCCAGTGTCGTGGGATCAAGTCCCACATCCGGCTCCTTGCTCAGCAGGGAGCCTGCTTCTCCCTCTGCCTCTGCCTACCACTCTGTTTGCCCGTGCGTGCGCTCTCTCTAACAAATAAATAAATAAATCTTAAAAAAAAAAAAAAAAAAAAGAATTTTTCAGGAGGATAAAAACCACCCTGAGAAAGCTAGGGGCTGCCCACTCCCACACGGCCCATGGCTTAGCCTCCGGGTGAGGCATCTCAGCGGCAGAGCCTGCGGCTGAAAACTCGAATTTCAGGTGCTGGCTGGGGTCCCACTGAGTCATCAGTACTATGACCTCCGGGCAACTATAAAACAATTACAATTCCTAAAGCTGGAGAACAAACCTACAATCTTACCTCTGATCCCACTGTGCTGATACAGTTTTGGGGGACCTTGCCTTCTCATATCCTGGGGATCTTTGATCTTTATGGGCTGTTCTGGGAACACACAGCCCTGCTTTGTACCGCTCTGCTGGAGCAAGGCAGTTAGCTGTGATTCGAGTACCTGATTTGTCTTCTGGAAGGCTTCCAGGGCATTCAGCCAGCCGGCCACTGGCCCCTTATCATCGGTTGCGCCTCTCCCATACAATCTGCCTGGAACAGCAATCAGCAGGCCCAGTTACAATCCAAGGAAACAGACAAGAAAGTGCGTTGCTGGTGCACAGCTGACAGCATGTCAGCGCCCCCACAGGCAGCTGGCCCGAGACCCCCTCTTCCAAGCGGAAGCCCCATTTTCATTCTGTCCGAGTCCCGAGTCCCGCTCCTCCAGTCCGGTGAGACTCTGCCAGAGAACTCCCCATAGTCACTAAGAGCAAGCCCGTGGCTGCTCCCAGCTGCCCTCCCCTCCTGCCAGCAGACACCGCCGTCAGCCAGCGCCCCTGTCCCTGCCGACGCAGGCCGGAGACTGCTGGGACTGCTCCAAGGGGCAGCCGGCTCGTTCCTTCCAATCGACCTCCACTGCCAGCTGGTAGCAGATAAAGGTAGGCAACCTAGTCATATGTAGGATCCATGATGCACCATCAAGAGAGAACTAGAAATCTCACATATCCCCAGTTGTGACACCTAATTTGGTAAGGAGAAGACTAGATTCATTATTTACTTCTCCACGTTATCCCTTTGAAAACCAAAGGACACGTCCGCTACTGCTTCTCCTCCATGTCGTTAGTCTCAGGATCCCCCTCTGCACACCCACTCCTGGGACCCCTAACAAAGGCTGGTGGGCACTGGCCACCACAAAGGTCACTGGGCCGTTGAGTCCAGACCCTGCTCCCCACCCTGTCCTATGATGCATAAGCTCACCAGAGGGGGACCAGGCCGGAGGAAGGACAGCACTCAGGCCAGGCGTGCGCAGGGCTCAGTTCCTCTCTGGCCAGGTCTGTAACAGCCAGGCCTTGGACTTGCTCATTTCCAATGTGTTTTTAGCATTTGACAGTTGCAGCAAGAGCACCCTGAAGCAGCAGGACGCTCCCAGCCATCGCCACTTTGGGAGTTTCTTTCTATAAACTAAACCCACTTCTCACAAAAGCTACAGAATTCTCCTAAAAAGCATCCTTGCTCCTGTGGTAAGCACTGACTGAATCACTTACTCCGACATTCCGAAACTGTGCGGGACAGAGGTGTCCAAGGCGCTGTGCTCCTCCCTCCCGCCCCCCGACAAGGAGAAGAACGTGGCCGCCAGCTGACCACCAGGAAACGTATCTGTGAGACGCGCTGTTACCCCGCTTCATCCACGCCTGAGACCCTACCGCGGGTGCCTGTCTGTCAGGTTTGGGAAGGAGGGAGCGGGAGGCCTCCCAGGACAGTGGGTGAGCAGTGCCGGTGCAGAAGCCGGGGTCACCTGGCACAGCTGCCAGAGCAGTGCTGAGGAGAGACATGTGGGAGGGACAGAGGAACCCCGCTGAGTCTCCTGAGAGGTGTCAGGGTGAGACACACGGCACTGAGGTCCTCATGCAGCAGGGAAAAGAGGGGAGGAGGGCTCGCAACTTCAACAAGCCACAGGCGAGCTCTCCGCAAGGGGCGTGTGGTAGCTGGGGGGGAGCCCCGCGGGGACTGCGGGCCCACAGGAGCACAGTGGGGGTGACGGTGACCTCTAGGTTTGTGGAGGGGCAAGGAGGGTGGGGGGACCGTGTGGAGGCGGGGGACGGGAACCAGGAGGAAGGGCAGGCCGGAGAGCAGGGGAACAGCCGCGCGTGTGCGGGGCTAACGCTCAGCGGGGTCTACTGGGAAGTCAGCGACCACGCTGTGATCCGACCGTGGCGCGGAACTGAATTCCCTCAGTGACGTTGCTGCAAGTGCCCAGTTTCCGCGACCGTGCACGGTAACGGACACAGCTGACCCCGAGCCAGGGAAAAGTCTAGACAGAAACCCAGCGCGTCCAGCTATAAGGACTTGGATTACAGACAGTCCAGACTTAGCCCAAGGGGGCGACACACAAGTGAAGGGGCTTCCTCATCTGGCCAAAGACAGTCAGGTACAGAGACGTGGAGATTCAGGAATGAAGGCAGGCAGAGGCTCCGTACCAGAGGGTCAGGAAGAAGGGAGGGCAGCCTGGAGTGGGTCCTAGACCGACAGTCTCAAGTGCCCGTGGGTGTGTGGCCCAGGCAGGGCTCGAGGACCATTCCCGAGTGATCATTATGTCCCCAGCCAGTGCACCCCCTCAGGTAGAAGAGCAGGAAGGCTTCTCCAGAGCAAAGTATCACTTACCGTCGCGTTCCACCAAGGTGAAGGGCTCGCTGTCCCAGCCGTCCTCCAGGGCTGCCGGCTGCACGTCCAGGTGTCCGTAAATACACACGGTTTTCTTCTGCGGGTCGGAGCCCAGCTTGCCGAGTAAAATGGGAGGGAGCGGAATCTCAGAGCCGTCAGGGAGCTAAGAGTCAAGAAGGAAGCAATCGAGCACAGCCTTTGTTTAAAAACGTGGTGCTTATAGTAGATATTATTCAAGTATCTGGACCATTTCATGTGTTCTTATCAATCAGCCTATATCGTAGAGTTCAAGAACACAGTGTTCTGCTGCAGCAGTAATGGACAAGACATTCCTTCCCCATAATCCAGAGCACTTAGACTGTATAATGTTCACCAACTGTAGGCAGTTTGGTAAATTTTTAAAAGCTGATTTTTTTTTTTAACTTTTACATTAAGAAAGCATATTATGAAGACTTAAGTTTGGGGTACAACTTTGCTCAATATTTTTTAAATAATGGATGAAAACTACTACCATCTTCTTTTTTTTTAAAGATTTTATTTATTTGACAGACAGAGATTACAAGCAGATGGAGAGGCAGGCAGAGAGAGAGAGAGAGAGGGAAGCAGGCTCCCCACTGAGCAGAGAGCCTGATGCGGGACTCGATCCCAGGACCTTGAGATCATGACCTGAGCTGAAGGCAGTGGCTTAACCCACTGAGCCACCCAGGTGCCCCTACTACCATCTTCTTAAAGCAGGAGCTACACATTTGAAATTCTGCATGTGGATCACAAATGTGCACAGAAAAGGATGCAGACCAGGACAGAAGAGAACAGAATTTGTAGCAAGCCACAGTAAAACCAGCAGAGAGAGCCGGAGCTCCCTCCTCACACTCAACTAGTCTCCCATAAGCCCCTAAGATCAGGAGTGCGGGGGGGGCGGGGGGTGGGGTATCAGGGTATCAGTCAGAGCACTAAGTGGACAGGTGCTCTAGGTAGCGTGCAGGCCGCCAGGATTCTTGCAGGATCTGTCTTTCCAGTGAACTGCGCTTGGAAGCACTCACCTCAATAACTCTTGGTAAGCCACAGCCCAGAATCATGATTTTTAAATGACTGGTTTTCTCTAAATAAATTTCTACTCAATATAGCTAAAATACTGAAACACTTTACCGTTTTTCTGAGATGCCAATTGAGCCCACAGATAAATCTGTGCTGAAATTCACACTGCAAATTGCAAATCTCTGCCCGGGCATCTCTAACTACTTGCAACAGGGAAGAAGGAAGTCTGGCTAGAAAGAGAGTCACGTGCTTACGGGCTACCACGGAACGGTACCGCTCTCCTGGAGGACCTGTCTGGACAAATGTCTTCGGCAAGGCTTCCCCACGTCTCCCCGCTTCTGCCCATCCCCGCGGCCACCTCCCTGCTCCAGCTCCCAGCAATACACTCACGGCCCTGGCGCCCCACGGGCCTGAGTCCATCCTGTACACTTGGTTCACTTCTTCCCTCACCTCACCGCTTGCTCACAAGCCACGACTGTCCCATTTCCTCAGCACTTCTGTCTGGGGGTCAGGCAGGACCAGTGACCAGGTCCCCCACATGTCCTGGCCACGCGCCCTTTCCACCCTCCTGCCTGGGCAGCAGCTGGGCAGCAGACAGGCCCGACTTGACGTTCCCGCAACAGCCGAGGCAGTGGGCCCGATACCAAAGAGCCTGCCAGCAGCCTTCCCCACCGTCCATGCCCACCTTCGATCCTTGCCCGCCAGGGACCCAGGCTCTGAGGTCCATCACTGAGACCCGAGCTCCAAATGTCACTGTTCCCCCGGAAGCCCGAGGACGCCCCGGCTTCCGCACCTACCCGTGATAACACCCAACTCCGCCTCCACACCTGCCCCACGTCACCACGGCTTCCTAAAGAACGGATCACTGCTGTGACATGAAGGGACAGCAGAAGAAGCTGCCACCTTACACTACAAGGATCTCTGCGGAACTTTTCTAACAGTGATGAAATCAGTCAATTCCTTGATAAGAACAGGTCTTACGTAATTCGGGAGGGCTGCGGTCATTTATCTTTTGTGGAAGGCTCTTTCTGAAGAAACGCACTGCAGTGCCAGTGTTAAATAGAATAAATCTACTGTAATGAAACAACTCTTGTAAATTGTTTGCCAGCTAGATTTTTGTTTTGTTGTTTTCTTACTGTATAAGGAAAAAAGGGAAGGGGAGCAAATCAATTATGCTTCTCAAGAAAATATCAAGTGGGGAAAAGTGTCAGGAAGATACAGTGTATCTTAGGTCAATTATTACATTTCTGGCCAAATGAAATCTCATACATACAATACTCAGTGGGAATCAGGACACCCATGTTTGAATCTCCTTCACCATCAACTGATTGTGGGTGCCCAGTGGAGACACAGCCCACCTGGGCCTCTGGGTTCTTCTCTTTATGAAAAGACCACATGCCACTGAATGTCCACACATAAAACCCTAAGACTATAATACCAGCGGACACTTCGGTCACCAGGCAAGAGAATCGAGATAAGCCAAACCCTGTCACCCCCTGTAATGTAAAAGAATATTACAAACTTGGAAAATACATGACATGACACATGCCATTGGTGTAGGACTTAAAATCATCTGAAACTAAAAAAGTGAAATAATATACCATTAGTGAGATGGTTCATTCATGTCAGGAAGAAAATGAACCAATGTCACCGGTCAGAATTCTACAGTAAAATGCAGCTGGGCCCCCAGGCCCAGTAGCTCTTTTTCAGGAATGAACTCATATAAAAGTGTTGTTTCTACCAGCGGGGACACGGAGCACAGCACAGTGACTGGGGGTCTTGATCCCTTTTACACCTACACAGACAGTGTACAACTTCCTAGTTTGAATGCACACGGCTTTCTAGGGGGCAATCTCAGTAATTTTCAAAGAGTGACCATGACATTACTTCTTCTTCTTTTTTTTTTTAAGTAGGTTCCACACCCAGCATGGAACTCAACTAGGGGCTTGAACTCACAACCCGGAGATCAAGAACTGAGCTGAGTCAAAGTCAAACGCTTAACCCACTGAGCCACCCAGGTGCCCTGACATTAACTTACTTCTGAGTAACCTCAACACTTGAAGAAAAACGCTGAATATTACAAAAGCTTTGCCCCCATCCAGCTGAGAAAATTATACAGTTTGGTATCCCAATCAAGACTGTTTTATTTGTTTTAAAGACAAGCAGATTATCTGAAGCAAAAGATGGTTTAAGAACATGCTGAGTCCTACCTGCCTGGGTGGCCCAGCTGACTGAGCGTCCAACTCTTAATTTCAGCTCCGGGCATGATCTCAGGGTTGTGAGATCAAGCCCCATGTTGGACTCTGCATTCAAAATGGAGTCTGCTTGAGATTGTCACTCCCTCTCCCTCTGCCCCTTCCCCAGCTCACATGTGCCCCCTCTCTCTCTCAAATAAATAAAAAGGAAAAAAAAAAAAGAATGTGCTGGGTCCTTAGGTAGGTCTGCTAACTGTGATTCTGCAATTCCCAGAGCACTAGTGCCATACCTTCTGCTTTCCAATATCTACCAATTCCACTGAGCCACCCAACTGTTTGATCTCTGCAGCAGCAACTTCCAGCATCTTCCTGATTTCGCCTCTCTTCTCGGGCCACGCAGATACACTCTGGATGGCTACCCATTCTGCGAGTTTCTGTTTGTGGAAAATAAGCAAAAAGGGATTCTGGAAAGGTGTTCCTTTAAGGAAGGAAGAGTATTCACAAATTTGCTGCCTGCAACCACTCCATTTTTAACATGATGGCTAGATGTCAAAGAAAAGAGCGATCACATTTGTTTTTTGTTTAACATTTTAAAAAACGTGGCTGTATCAAGAACTACAGCATAACAGAAAAATGTCAGATTGTGTGTTTTTAACCATTAAGCATGAGATGAATGTGAAATGTACAAAGTTCCATAAATAAGTCTGAATCTAACAAAATTACGACTACAACATAGAGAAAATACCCCAAATTTTCACAGTCTAAGTTAGTTTGTTATTCGTGCTCACTATGGCCAAGTTCTTTGCAGTATAATTGTTAGACTGAGAGTCAAGATTCCATCTGAAATGTCTTCCGAGAATAACTTTAAAGCACAGTTCTCTAATGTCAAGAAACAGAATGAATTTACAACATTACCAAATCATTTCAAACAGATGAAATGCAAAAAGGAAGTTAGATTTCTTTAGTCTCTATGTATCACATGAAATTGTACATGCAGATTAAATAAAGATCTCTCATTAGCTCTACTATTTCTGGAAAAATATATTTTTTGTCAAGAGCTAAAAGGATAACTGGCATACTATTACGGCGAGGCCGAGGAGAAGACTCTAGCTAATACACATACACTTTCTTTCGTGAGGAGAGCTGGAAGCGCCACTCTCTCCGCGAACTCTAAGTGGGTAACACAGGACTATTAACTACAGTCACCAGGCTATCCCAGTCAATCCCTGGAACTCACTCATAACTGAAGCCCCCACCCTTTGACTGACCTCTCCCCCTGTCCACCAGGCCCCAGTAGCCACTATTCTGCTTCCTGCTTCTGAACCTTCAACTTTCCAAGATTCCACATATAAGGGAGATCATGCAGTATTTGTCTCACTCTGTCTAGACAGTATTTTTTAATACTTAATTTAAATGGCACAGCTCCTACTAGTTTCTTGAAAGTTCCTCTGAGTCCTGCTGGATTAAACCTAATTTTAACGTTTACTACAATAAACATTCCCTTACCTTAATGTAGCGATCCTGATTTTGATCGACATATTTAAACAGGGTAGTGAGGGCAGACATCTTTCAACCAGATCACACACCTTGAAGGCTCCTGGAAGGAAAAACCACCCGTCAGTACTGCCAGTGAATGGCCTGACTGAGCAGCAGTCCGGAGTCCTCCTATTTAAACTGATAAAGAGCTGCCCCGCCCTCAAGGCCATCACGAGGACTCCAGGAAGCGAGCAGAGAGGCGTGGAGAAGCAGTTAGGGTTTCACAATGATCTCCTCTTTTCTCAGAAGGAAAATATGCACAAAATTCTGTCAAAATGGCACATAACCAAAGAAAGGGTCTGAGCTGAAGACCGTATGTGATGTAAATTAGAAGCAGGTAGTTCCTGGTAACACTGACTTACCAGCACTCAAATTTTTTGGAAAGCACACAGAAAACTTCCCATTTACTATTACCACAGAGGAAATAATCACTCCAAGGATGCCAGCAAAAGTGTCACATTCTGCTACTGTCACAAATCCACAACACAGCAAACAAAACCCAAGGAGAGGTAGATAAATTGTTTTAAAAGTTGATAATCTGAGCCCAATGGTCAAAGACAACATGTAACACCCCACAACGGCCTGATTAAGATAAAGGAACCTCTGTGGAAAGCACAGCCTCCCCCCAGGGTGCATTTGCTATCCTGTGTGGGACCCAACACACTCTGCTCCACCTTGCAAATACAGGGGAAAGGAAATCATCTCACTAGTCATCTTTAAAATGGGAATGTATAGGAAACAAAAAGGATCCTGGTTTGGGGACTTCCAAAACTGTCTCCACCCTCCGACTGACATTTCAAATTCTATCAAGTGGCAAGGCTGGCCCGAAGCAGCCATGGGAAGAGCTCGGCCAGACCACAGTGATACCAAGGATGTCAGAGATGCAGCTATAGTCCCAAGATCCTACAATATCTAGGTAGTTCTAAGGCCTGGACATACTGTAGACACAGAGTACTTTTTTCTGGGTATGGGCTTCCAAAGTGATTGCTCAGCAGAGGAGTGACTGTATAGTGACATCAGGCCTGGCAGCTGTTGAGCGGATTAAGGAAGTTACCCTCTAATCCGTGCGCAGCAGGACTTCGGTAAGGGCAGGGCAAACCACCCAGTTCTCAGAGCCTTCTTCCTCCTCTCCAAACCACAACCACTGAGCATAAAATATTTACAAAGCTCCTAGTCAGCCTAGCCTGCTTCAGCTGAGGCTTTTATCTGAAAGACAAGACAGTCCACGATGCTGGAGAGGCATTTCATGAGCACTAGTAAGTCAAATTTTCATGTCACCAATAATGCAAACAAAGAAGCTATCTATGACAATTCGCCACGCTGGGCACTTTTCCTTCAGGTCCCTGGTCATGATATAGCCCAAATCCCAAGCTCACTGAGCACACTCTCATTAGTGCACCCAAATTAACCAACGGCAGGACGCCTGGGTGCCTTAGTCCATGAGGCGTCTGCCTTCCACTCAGGTCAGGATCCCAGGATGTTGGGATCGAGTCCCACACGGGGCTCCTTGCTCAGTGGGGAGCCTGCTTCTCCCTCTGCCTGCCACTTCCCCTGCTTGTGCTCTATCTCTGAGACACACAATCTTTAAAAAAAAAGAAAAGAAAAATTAACCAATGGCCTTCCATTGGTTCACCCCAATATATAACTACCCAAGCTGCACTTTTCCCAAAGACTAAACAGAGACAGGCCTGCTCAGCTCTCCATGCCAAGTCCTCAGGGCTGGCTAAAAAGTAACTCCTTCCCGGAATTAGTAACCTAGTCAAAGGAGGTCAAGCCAGGGCCAGTGTCGTCCTCCCACTCAAGTCTGGGTTATTCCTGTCCCAACCTGCCACTGCTCCCCATCCAGTCCCCAGCCCACGACCTGGGGCCACTTTCACTGTCGCCCCCACCCCTCCCCCGTGAATCCCACCGATGAAGGTAAAAGCGATGCGTGGGAGTGAACAAGAGCACACATTATGCTTCCAAAATAAATGCCAGGAGCTCGGAGATGTCCTGGGGGCGGGGGTGACATTCCGTAAATGAGGAGGCCAGGGAGAGGCAAGGCCAAATGAGACCGGCAGCACCCGGGCCCCTCTAGCGATGCCTACGGCTGACTTTGCTCTGAGCGCCCCCAGCCTTGTCCCTCGGGAACTCAGGGCGCGCCGTGGAGTAAAGAGACGCACGAATCCTGGCTTTGGGCCCACAGAAGCCAGTGAAACCGGGGCAGGAACCTCCCACGCGCCACTCGGGGGCTTGATCCCAAACACGCGTACAGACCCTCCTCCGCCACTCGTCCCCGCACACGGGCGGGGCAGCTGGCGACGCCGCGTCGGCGCGAGGAGGGCCGTCCCCACCCAGGGGGCGGCTGGCAGGGGCCCGGCCGGGGCAGGGCCAGCTCCACCGTCCAGACGAGGAAGCCGCAGAGGACACGACGGAGCGAGCCGCCCCCGGCCCGAACGCTGCCACCTCCCGGCCTCAAACGCCGGCGGGCCCCAGCGACCCCTGACCCCGGGCCTCCGCCGGGCGCCGAGGGGCTCCGGTAGCCCGCGGGGCTCGTCGGGGGCCAGCAGCGGACCGTCTGCGCGCCCTCCCCGCGCCGGCAGCCCGCAGCGCCCCGGACCCCGGGAAGGCCTTCTCCCGACCGGGACGCCCGCCCTTCCCGTCCCTGCTGGCCACGCGGAACGGGCGGCCGGCCAGGCCGCGGCCCCGCTCCCACCAGCCGAGGCGCGACTCCGGCCGTCCCGCGAGACGCGCCCGCCCCGGCCCCACCGAGCGCGCCCGGTGCCGCCCGACTCTGCCCGCGGAAGCCCCTCACCGCAGCGGCCGCCGCGCCGGTTCCGCACCACGTGCCCGGTCACGCCCCTGGCGCGGGCCCGCCTCCCCCCCCCCCCCCCCACCAATCCCCGGCCTCGCTCGGAGGGCTGGCGGGGCGTCCCGCCCTGCCCGCCAATCCCAGGCCTCGTCTGCAGAATGGGCCTCGCCCCGCCCCACGTCGCCCCGCCCCGCCCCTTTCACCAATCACCGGGCTTGTCGGAGAGCCGGCGACTCCCCGCCCCGCCCTGTCCCGTGGCTCCGGAGTCCGGCGGGGGGCAGGTTTCCCAGGCCGGAACCCCAGGCCGGAACCCCCCTCCCCGCCTCCCGGCCCGTTTCCTCCTTCTCGCCCGGTTCCGCCGGGCGGGGTTCCGGTCCGGGGACCGCGAGGTCCTGCGGTCCCAGGAGGGGGTCCTCGGGCCTCTCGGGCTGGTCCGGGGCGGTGCCCCCTGCCGCGGCCGGACCTGGGTCGCCGGGCCGCCCCAGCCCCCTTTCCGAGGGAGCAGGATTTAAACCCTGCGGTCCCGGGAGGTGATGGCGGAAGAAGACCCCCCGCTGATTTTTGCGGAGTTTTCTCCGCGGGACCGGGGGGTGGCGGACACGTCGGCAGAGGAGGCCGCGAAGAGTTCGCACACCTGCCCCTCTCCCACATGCCGTCCTTTTTTCTTAATGGCAAGTTTAATAGTTGCTGTAAATACTTTAAACTAAAATGACCCTCCCGGAAGTTTTCCAGCTGCATCCGTCTCGGGTTGGCGTCAAACTGTAACTCTTTCTGATTAAGATCGAGCAATGAGGGACTAT
>NC_081564.1:87373350-87399169 GCF_022355385.1 Mustela nigripes | reverse complement strand
TACGATCGTATAGATCACAATGGTACCGTATCCTATACGATCGTATAGATCACAATGGTACCGTATCCTATACGATCGTATAGATCACAATGGTACCGTATCCTATGACGCTCCAATTCCACCCCCACCCCTCCGGCAAGTCCAACTGTACGAAGAGCTTTTAAGGTGGGACATTTATCTATATTAAATAATCTATGATTCATTTTTAACTTTTTTCTTGTCGTTGTGTGTTTTTTTTATTTTAATTGAAGTGGAGTTGACCTATAATGGATTAGTTTCAGGGACACCACCGTGATTTAACAATCATAGGAAGTGCCCCCCACAGTGAGTGTAATTACCATCTGTCACCAAAGTTGCTACAGTATTCCTGGAAGTTTGTGGCGCTTAATCCCCACCACCTAAATTGCTCTGCTCCCACAACTTTCCCTCTGGCAACTGCTATTTTGTTGTCTACGTTTGCGAGCCTGTTTCTCTTTTGTTGTTTTTTGGATTCCATGTAAAGTTGAAATTATAAGGTTTTTGCCTTAGCGTAAGACCCTCTAGATCCATGCAGTTTATTCTGAGGGGAGAGATGTTATTATTTTTTTTATAGCTGGGTAATAGCCCTTGTGTATATATCTCACAACTTCTTTATCCATTCATCTGTTGATGGACACGGGTTACTCCCGTATCTTAGTTATTGTAAAATTGTAAGTAATGTAAATTATTGTAAATAATGCTGCAGTAAATAAAGGGGTGCATAGATATCTTCAAATTATGTTTTCGTTTTCTTCGGGTAAATACCGAGAAGGCAATTCCTGGATTGTATGGCATTTCTATTTTTCATATTTTGAGGAACCTCTATACTGTTTTCTAAGTTGCACCAATTTACCAATGTCACCAGTTTTTTAACCACTTCTTTTTTAACCAATGTTGCACCCATTTGCACTCCCACCAATAGTGCACACAGTTTTCTTTTTCTCCACATTCTCACCAGTGCTTGTTATTTCTTGGGTTTTTCAAATTAACGATCAAATTGTAACATGTTAATACTTGATAGTCTTTTATTGATGATTCTGTCATACTTCTCTGCAAGAGACTATGTATGGAAATTTAAATTAGTATTTACTTTACTATAGCTAAAATCTCTTAAGTGCTAAAGATTTTTTTCTGGATTAAATTCTCATTATAATCATTATTCTATGTGATTGATAAAAACCACCTAAAACAGGGTGCCTGGGTGGCTCAGTGGGTTAAGCCTCTGCCTTCAGCTCAGGTCATGATCTCAGGGTCTGGGATTGAGCCCCCCATCCCAGCTCTCTGTTCAGCAGAGAGCCTGCTTCCTCCTCTCTCTCTGCCTGCCTCTCTGCCTACTTGTGACCTCTCTTTCTCTGTCAAATAAATAAATAAAATCTTAAAAAAAAAAAAAACACCTAAAGATATTATAGTTAACCCTTGAACAAAACAGGCATTAGGGGTACCAATCCCCTTGGCAGTCAAAAACCCATTCATAAGTTTTGACTCCCCAGATCCTCAATGACTACAGTCTTCTGTTGACCAGAAGCCTTACTGATAACATAAACAGTTGACTACCACATATTTTATATATGTATTATATTCTGTATTCTGTAAAGCATATATAAAGTACATATATTCTATAAAGTAAGCTAGAGAAAAAATGTTAAAATTATAAGGATGAGAAAATATATTTACAGAACTGTACTGTATTCATTCGAAAAAATCCACGTGTGAGTGGACCCATGTAGTTCACAGCCATGTTGTTTAAAGGTCAACTGTATACATTTGACAAAGAATTTTTAGATATTGAAAGTAATTTATTGGAAATGTACCCTATAATCATATCTATTGGGCTTTAAAAAAATTGGTTTATATATCTATAAGTGAGATTATTGCTGGCATGATACAAGGTTCAGTGAAAAATACAGCAAAAAGAAGATATTTAGAGTAGAATCCATAACACATTACCATTAAACTTACCAAAATTTTATAGCTATGCAGCAGTAATGAGAGCAAAGAAGCTATTGGTAAATTAGAGCAAGGGAGAGACTTCAGTCCAAGTAAAAGTGAATATTATCTGTGTACCTAATAATCATCTGGCAAAAGTTGATGGAAACATTTCACTTATAGATCTGAACTAAGATATATTAAGAAAATACAGAATTTACTCTTGAGATGGAACTCTTTTACTTGGAAATATGTTAATTGTCAGAAGCTGGTCTCCTTCCTCTTGAAATAATGCATAATATGCAGCTAACAGGCATCCTTGATTAAGGGGGTATTCTCTAACAATAATATACTGTGGTATTTCGAGCTGCTCCTTTGTTTGGAACATCTGAGGCTTTTTAAAATTTTTTATTTATTTATTTTTAAGATTTTATTTATTTATTTGACAGAGAGAGATCACAAGCAGGCAGAGAGGCAGGCAGAGAGAGAGGAGGAAGCAGGCTCCCTGCTGAGCAGAGAGCCCGATGCGGGACTCGATCCCAGGACCCTGAGATCATGACCTGAGCCGAAGGCAGCGGCTTAACCCACTGAGCCACCCAGGCGCCCTAAAAGTTTTTATTTCTAAGTAATCTCTACATCCAACTAAGGGCTCACCCCAAGATCAAGCCCGGTACACTCTTTCTATGGAGCAGCCAGATGCCTCCTATTTGAGGCTTTTTGAGCTAAATGTACAGCACTTAGAATGATGCCTGGCACTGGCTTGGTCTGTTCGGGCTTATACATGACAGGAATTTACTTCTCAGAGCTGTGGAGGCTGGACGTCCAAGACCACGGTGCTGTCCGAGCTGGTGTCTGGTGAGAGCCTAGCTTCCTGGTTCTCTGTAGACAGCCGTCTTCTCGCTGTGTCCTCACATGGCAGCAGGGCGAGAGAGCCCTGTGGGGCCATCTTTACAATGACACAAATCCCATTCCATGACCTAGTCACCTCCCAAAGTCCCCACCTCCAAATCGCCTTGGGGATTAGGTGTCAACACATGAACTTGGGGTGGGGAGGGCACGTTCGGTCTGTACCATCAGTTTGAAAGGGAGCAGGAAGGCAGGAAGCAGGACAGCAGTTATCAGTCCAGTCCGCTCTAGGAGAGAGGACATGTGGACTTTGAGCAGCTGGAAATTGGTGCCCTTAAAACCTTGAGACCTCCCTTAAAAGTCCTCGTGTGACCCCAAGTATCCCAGTCTGAAGACCACAGCATTCCATGGCTATTCAGTACAGGAGCTGACGCTTGAACCTAAGTGTGCACAGCTCGGAATCCCCAGCAGGTGGCCCCGCAATCCAGTTGTTTTTGGGTAAAGCCTACTTTTCCCGCCCTGTTACAGCAAGTAGTCTGATCTGAGCTTAAGGAGATAAGTAAATAGTTTTCTCTTTTTGCGGGACTTTTTAGGAGCAGGGACACCATAAAAGAACCCAAGGAAAGAGGTATGTGGACAGTTGACCAGTAGTTGGCTACATCAGAAAAACTGATGTGACTGAGAATTTAAGGAATATAGCATTATGCAAGTTAGTGCTGATTACAGACCCACTCATAAAAGCAGTAGCTCTTACTTTCAGTTACCGTAATTTCCAGTTCCCAGCACGAGTCAAATCGTATTAACCAGAATCTCAGTTAGTTCTATGTAACCAAGCTTAACTAAATACACAGCCATGGGAGCACCCATCACCCTGAAAAACAGAATTTCCCTGGGCACAGATGCCGCTTTGGGGAACGTAATGATTCTCTGGGGCCACAAAAGCAGAGGCGTGTGAGGTAACTGCATTAAGAGGGCACCTGCCAGGGACACAGCGGACAAGAAGCAGAATCCTAGGAGGCGGGAGGGAGCAGCTACAAAGCACCCGAATGGCTCCCCATATTGTTAGCCTACAGCAGCTGGTAAAGTTAGTCTCCCCCAGAACTGGCCTCCTCGCCGGCCCTGCTTTCACTCCCGTGGCATCAGCCAATCCGTTTCTCCAGCCCAGAATGTTTGCATTTCCTTTGACCGACCTGGCATTCAGGATCAGTATGCTTGTCACCTGCTGTACCCCGTTGTTGGGGACAGGACCCAGGGAGCCTGGGAGGTGCAAAAGCTGAGAGGGAAGTTTTCAGTTTCTGTCATACTTTAATTTCTGTCTCTCGCTCTCTCTGATCCCAGGGGAGCGTAAGGTCTGTAGGGACTGGGGCTCTAAGTAACCCCAGCCTAGCGTTAAGGGTTAGATGCTGTAGTTCTGGCTTGTTGGCTCATGTTGTCATGTCTGGGCAATATGGACAGTATGTTCTCTGTTTTCCCACAGGCATTCTTAGCCTTGTGTTTTTTTTACTAAAGATGGGGTTAGGCAGCCATGTGTCTGAACAGGAGCCTTGCTGTCAGTTCAATGGTAGATATTCTTTTTTAACATTTGGTGTCTTGGAGGTAAATTTTTGTTAATGTGTTAAAGCCACACATAGATCTTTGCAACCTAACGCTTTTAGAAAGAACGTTCTGGAAGTCACAGCAGTGTCATACCAGCGCAAAGCTGTAAGTAAACACGTTGAACCTGAATCTCTGGCACTGACAATTCCAGCACTAGGCATACAGTAGGCACTCATTAAGAACTTGAAGAGTGAACGGACAAATGAACGGGTGGATAAAGCTATTTTTTCTCCTATTTGTTCCTCTCTTGCCTTGGATTGCTCTCAGACAGTTGCACTTTGTAGCTGTGGTGATTTGGAAGGAAAGCTAGAATGCTCTCACTTCCCCCTAGGTGTCTTGTATTGTCAAGCAAGATTATATATTGATTGGAAAGGCTTGAGACTCAATCTCACAGTTGCTTACTCATCATCTGAGGTCGGACCTCAGAGTGAATGCATAAAATTCTACCTGTGCAAGTTTTAAGTGGCTGTAGCAATCTAATCCATGGCAATTCCATCCAAGACCAAAAAAAAAAAAAGTCAGGGATCCTTCCAACTCCTGCGAGGTTTCAACACAAACCAATATTTCTGCCATACACATGGTTGTTGGACAGAAGGGGGAAGCCACCTCTTCAATTCCTTTTTTTAAACTAATTTTTTAAATTTTACTTATTTATTTGACAGAGAGAGAGAGAGAGACTGCAAGAGAAGGAACACAAACGGGGCAGAGGGAGAGGGAGAAGCAGGCCTCCCACTGAGCAGGGGCCCTGATGTGGGGCTCGATCCCAGGACCATGGAATCACTACCAGATCCAAAAGCAGACGCCTAATGACTGAGCCACCCAGGCGCCCCTTCAATTTCTAAACAGCTTTTGAAATCGTATGGCCAGTCGCCAGCTGGGTACGTGACAGAGTTTAAATAGCTTCCAAATGGTTTTGTGTTTCCAGGTATCCCTGAATTAGATCTTTAGGTTTAGTCTGAAGCTAAATTGTAGTAACGTCCCTTTGGATTTCTCACATTAATTAAGAATAGGGAAAATGCAGAGACCCCCTTAGAAAGTACTGTTTCCAACACTTGCGACATTTGCTAATTCACAGAGCACGTTTCTGTTCCCCGCCCCTCCATCCTCAGAGCAAACCGTGAGACGCTGTTTTCTCCCTCTCTGTCCTGCTGCCCCCGCATTCCCTTTTCTAACGTGTATCGGATGCCTTGAGGGTGGAGTGGGGGTGACAAAGAAGACAAATGTCTTCTAAGGGTCGTGACAGCATCACCCTGTTTCTTACCAAAAACCCCTGAAAGACTATGGAATCCATGATTTTTTTGCCTTCAAAAAAGCCACGATATGTCTCAGTATACAAAAAAGTTACCTTTGACAGAATCTCCATTTTCTTTTTATTGTGGTCAGAACACTTAATGCAAGAGCCACTCTCTGAACAGGTTCTTACATGTTCTCTGCGGTGTCGTCAACTAGGGGCGCACAGAGATCGAGAGCCGATTCCCCTGGCCTGACCGAAACTTTCTACCCACCCAACTGCAACCTGCATTTCCTCTCTCCTGGCCCCTGGCATCCACGAATCTACCTCTGACTCTGTGCATCTGACGACTTGACACTCCTCATGGGACTGGAATTGTGCAGCCCTCGTCCTCTGTGTCTGGCTTATTTCAGTCAACATCACGCCCTCTAGGTTCAGCCATGTGGTCGCAAATGGCAGAATTTTCTTTTCTTTTTAAGATTTATTTATTGATTTATTTGAGAGAGAGAGCACACACGAGCAGGAGAGGCAGACTCCACACTGAGCCCAGAGCCCCACACGGGGCTTGATCTCACAACCCTGAGATCGTGACCTGAGCTGAAATCAAGAGTCGGCTTGGCTCTTGGGCCAACCGAGCCACACAGGCGCCCCAGGATTCCCTTTTCTGATGCTGAGTAATATCCCATTGCTTGTGTATGTCACATTCTCTTTATTCATTTGCCCACCAGTGGGCATTTAGGTTGCTTCAAAAAACTTAAAAACTGAAATTATCGTGGGTAATTTATGCAATCCCACTTCTGGGTATTTATCCAAAAGAACTGAAATCAGGATCTTGAAATGATATCCGTGCTCTTCTGTCCAATAGAGCATTATTCACAATAGCGAAGATGTGAAAACAATCCAAAACGGATTTCAGTTACCTTTGGCATTTTTAACTACTGGCTTCACAAAGTCCTTCACTCCCTGTGCTTCAGAGAAAAACAGTAACTTGTCCAAGAAACAGACACTGCGGCATTGTCTTTGTGAGTGTGTCTGGACATGTGGAGAGAGGGCCAAGGTCACATGATGACCCACCGAATGAAGGGGGATCACAGAAGGTTTGGAGTCTTGCAAGATGCACCGTAGGCCAGGCCAGCCCACGCCCACAGCAGCACAGGAGAGAGGTTTGGGAACCTGTGGCTCTCAGTCACATGATGCCACGGTAGAAAGTTCTGGAATAAGGGACGAGGAGGACCGGTTATCAAGCTCACTTGCTGGATTTCTGCTTACAGGTATATCTTTATTACAACACTGAAGGATAAAAAAAAAAATTCATTTTAATCTTGTTTCTGTGTGAATTTCCAAGTGCTGTAAGAATTTCAAACTGATTTGGGGACTTTGCAACCAATAATACTAACTGACATTTGTCATCCCTTTTAAGGTGACCGGGTGTCAGGACTCCTCTTGGAGTGGGCGACAAGTCTTATGGGATGATGTCCTCTCTCGGCTTTGGGAATACCACTGTCCTTTTCTGACTGATACTTAAAAATACCCAAATATTTAAGGATTATATTCACTAATTAACGAAGAAGGGATTTTAATGTTTCAGCCCGTGCTCCCACTCCTCATCTTGTACTGCTTATTTGGAAAGGATCATTTAATTAAAAGCACAAGACACCGCAGCTTACCTCAGATTTAAAATAAAGGGTATAAAACATAACAGAAACATGTGTGCTCACCAAAAATTATACCCACTTAGATAACTCCCAGTGTGTTTCTGCCAGCACAGCTCTCACGGGTTGCATTCAGTGGTCCATGATCTTTCCATTTCCGCCTGTTTTTACGCCAGGACAGTTTATTCTGATGATGTCAGGATGGCTAGGACATAAGAGTTTCAGTTTTCCTTTTTGTGATCAACAGACTCAGCTGTTACCTTTCCTTGTCTTATTGGAGAAGGAACGCATATATTGGGGGGACTTTAAAAATTCATCATTTGTTGACATTTCACTGGCAGTTTGAAGCTATTTTCCCCTGGTTTGTTTTTCATGTGAGGGGTTGTGGGGGAGGGAACCGATCCTGTTTCAGAATATAAACAGCATTAAAACCCTTGGCAAAGCAAAGGAAAGTTGAAACCGCTGAACGTTCCAGCACATATCAAGAGTTCTGTGTGTTTTAGGTGATAGCAATCTGTCCACAGGCTGGAGTACGAGGGGAGCCGCGTAGTTACTGGACAAAAGCTGTACATGCACTGGGAAAATCTATTTCTCCTCTGGACATAGCAAAATAACCAAATGCACAGAGAAATGCACAGCTGGGTGGTGGCCCTTTCTGCTGTCCTCAGATATCTGTCACCTCCCAGGTAAGATTCCAAAACGGTGGCTGGCCCGGAGCATCCTCGGGAGGTGGTCTAAGGGACATTGAGGTGTTACTGGCCCTGCCATTTGCTTTTGGGTCCTGTCTCTGGCTGTGAGACAAACACCATGTTCGAAGTGCGGGGCCATCAGTGCTCAAGTGCGGGGTTTGTTCTCTCTCGCTCTCATATGCACACGTAGGCTCGCCACATTTGCGACCTGTTTTCTAATAATTTAATAACATGTGTATTAGTTTCCTGGGACTTCCAGAACAAAGCCCCACATTCTGTGTGGCCCCTGAGCACGGAGAGTGTGCTCCTCCACGCTGGTCTGGAGCCCAGATGTCTGAGGTCAAGGCATCAGCCGCGGGATGACCCCTCTGAAGGCTCCAGGGTAGGAGCCCTCCTGCCTCTTCCAGTGTCCAGTGGCTCCCGGGGTTCCTCGGCATTCCTTGGCTTGCAGCTGCCCGGCTCAAATTCGTGCCTGTGTCTCCGGGTGCACACCCTAGGGTCCTCTCCTCTCTCCTGAGGACACTCCCCATCCATTCAGCAAGAACTCCTCCTAGTAAAGTGGCTGCAATTCCAATCTCCAAATAAGTCCCCACCTCAAGATTCCAGGCGGATGTGAATTTGGGGGACACTAGGCCACCCAGTAAACAGGCGTTTTGCAGTCACCTTCTGTGTGTACAGTATCAAAGCCATTCTCCAGGTCCCCTCCTTAAGGAAGCTTCCACGGACTTCATGCTCAGTGGGTCCCATCACTCTGGCAGATCAGTGCATGCACTCAGCCAAACATACAGCCTGGTAATCCGCGTCCAGAGCAGTTTCTGGGGTCCACTAGTACTTCCGGAAGGAAGAAGAAAAAGAGGAAGAGGGGTGCCTGAGTGGCTCAGTAGGTTAAAGCCTCTGCCTTCAGCTCAGGTCATGATCCCAGGGTCCTGGGATCCAGCCCCACATGGGTTTCTCTGCTCGGTAGGGAGCCTGCTTCCCTTCCTCTCTCTCTGCCTGCCTCTCTGCCTGCTTGTGATCTCTGTCTGTCAAATAAAAAAATTTAAAAATCTTAAAAAAAAAAAAAGATGGGGCGCCTGGGTGGCTCAGTGGTTTGGGCTGCTGCCTTTGGCTCGGGTCATGATCTCAGGGTCCTGGGATCGAGCCCTGCATCGGGCTCCCTGCTCCGCAGGGAGCGTGCTTCCCCCTCTCTCTCTCTCTCTCTCTCTCTCTGCCTGCCTCTCTGCCTACTTGTGATCTCTGTCTGTCAAATAGATAAATAAAATCTTTAAAAAAAAAAAAAAGAAAAAGAGGAAGAAAAAGGAGGAAAAAATGGAATAAAAAAGTGTGGAAAAGGACCACGAACAGAGATGAGACATTGAGGAAGGAGAGGAGAAAGCAAGACCCTGGCTGTCAAGCTGGCTCACGGCGGCAAAGCACCTGCTGGCCTGAGAGCGAGAAACGGCACAACTTGCCCATCTACACGCTGTCTCCGTGCTTGTCTCCGAAGCACGAAAGTGCAGGTGGAACAGTGCCAGAGATCAGGCTTTCCAGTGGCTTCACTCAGATGGGATCACAGGGTGCGTGTGCAGTGGGCCACATAGCCCGCGGTTCCTGCCCCCCACTGGGTGTGGACAGCAAGCTCAGGGCGCCCTGGGATGAGCTGTGAGTGCAGGGGAAGCTTACTAGAACCCAGTGACCTTGGGGCACTCTAGTCCCTCCTTGAGGGTGTAAGGCCACCATACCTGCTATCCACAAACAAGGACACCAGGATGGCCAGATACTCAGCCGGTGCCTGGTCGAGCCATGGCCTGCAGAGCCTGCGTGTGATGGAAACTTTGGGCCCAATCGGAGAAGTTCTTTACCATGAAGTTAATGAACTGTACGGTTCAGGGCTCCTCTGCCACATTTGTAAGCCAGTATCCACTTTTGCACCTTTATTATTCATTATTTTATATCTGTTTTCTTCAAGAGAACATTTAAATTCCAGATCCTGGGGGCCAGCCTGGACTAACGAAGGATGGTTGGAGCTGCCCAGAACCACCAGGCAAAACGACCAAGGCCCACCCAGCCCTGGGTCCCAGCTGCTGCCTCAGAACATTTCAGAAGATATGCGGGTTTCACTCCGGAGGCTTCTGCTGTTCCCCTGTGATCTACTGCGTGCAGCCTAATTTTGAAAATCCACTTTGCTTTTCACCATATTAATTTTACAGGAAATAGAATGGAAGAAGTGGTCTGTATGAGCGATCTCATAATTACTTTTGGCTTGGGTTTGATGATCTTCAAGAAGTACCTCCGCTCATGGAGAAATCCCCTGGGCAGCTTTAAAAACCCCATCACCGCCGCGTAGTCTTCTAGTGGTTCTGGTGTAACTGGTCTGAGGATGCAGCCTGAGCCTCAGGGTTCCTGAAGCGCCCAGCGCCCCTGTGTGGAGGGCCACGGGCGGGATCCAAGTTTGCCCACCTAGCGTACCTGTGTCATTGGGAAGAGCGTGGGGGGCAGGTGTGAGGGGACTTCTGTGTACTTTCAGGAGGGTGACAGGCCAGGAAGGAGCCAGGGGCACAGCAGGAAGATGGGCAGCAGGGTCGTGGTCCCTGCCGCGTGTCCTTCAGGACCCAGCAAGCCCTGCAGCAGGGGCCCGAGGGTGTGTTCTGAGCACCTGCAGGGAGTGGAACCAGGGCCAGCCCGGTGGGCGGCTTAGACCCGAGGCGGGGAGGCATTCACGTGACTTCTTTCAGTCTGGCGGAAACAAGAATTCCCTGGCTACGACTCAAGACAAGAAGTTTCCCATTAGAGCTTTTATTGAGCAGATGGGGTTCCGTGTTAAATGCTACCGGGAACACTGAACCAAGTTCCGTTCCCCTTCAAAACACTGGTCTGATGGGCGCACACAGGCAAGATAAAGAAGCATCGAGTTCGAAGACGCGGGCTGTTCCTGGGTTAGGTCGCGGGTCTTCCACCTGTCAGCAGTGGCTGTCGCTCGCCCTTCCAGGGTCAGTACTCACTGTGCTCTCAGGAGAGACGAAAAGGACTTGGAGCTGGTGTGGGGCGGAGAGGAGCTCATCTAAGGAGCCCGAGGTGGCGGCCGTGCTCAGCACTCAGGCGCTCGCGTCTCCCCAGCCGGCTCGAAATCTCTGGGGCGCGGCTGAGCACCCACTCGCGTTCGGAACCCGCGGCAGGAGCGTCACAGCCGCACGGTCCGTTCTGGAGCTGCCCGGGATGTCCACAGTGTCCCGTCTTCGGGCGGCCCGGCTCCCCGCGGCGGCGGAACTGGCTAACCAAAGCGCAGTGACGCCCCGCAGCCGTCTGCGGTCCCGCAGGCTTCGGGGCTGGAGGCCGGCAGTAACGGTGTCCGCAGGACGGGATCTTCTGCGAGCTTCTGGGGAGCATCCACACCTTCGCCTCTCCTAGCTTTTGGAGGCTCCCTGGGCTCCTTGGCTCACGGCCCCTTCTTCCTTCTCCAAGATCCTTCCCTTAATCACACCTGCAGCGGCCCCTTGGCTGGGTAGGGAGACATGCCATGGGTCTCAGAGACGAGGGTGTGGACACCTCTTCTGTTGTCATGACTCAGCTTCCCACATGTGCGAGGTACCAGTGGAGGAGTCTCCTGGGAAATGAACAAACCTGGATCCAAGAACCATCTGGAAAGTCCAACTCTGCAGTGTCTCAGATGCATAGCTGGGGGGCTGTGCTCCTGCACGGTGAGTTTCAGCTTAGCCACAGGCTTCCTCTTCAGTTTGCTCACATCAGTAGAAATGCTCAGCCTTTCTTGTCTGCCCTCCTTTTGTTGATAACTATCTTGTTTATGTGCCTAACGACCGTTAACTGGGACTCTCCCGATAGTCTCTGTCGTAGCAGCAGAAACCGCTAAGACGAGCACGTGCGCATATTCTGACTGGCCCTGGTGCGGGGACCACAGCAGCCAAGCAGGACTGGCTCAGGGGGTGTCCCAAGGGGTCCTGTCAAGATTAGCCCCACTCCTCTCTCCCCTCCACAGGCAAAGCCAAGACTGTTCAGAGACTGAAAAGGGAGTCACGGAGGAGATCTCTGGAGTAAGTGGTTCGGGGCTGGGTATCTGCTCTCTGTCCCCCGCTGGGGAGAAGAGAAGGTGCCTGACGCACCACATACCACTTGAAAAGCTTGTCATGAGTCTTCTGACATGAGTGTCTGCTTTATGTTGGAAAAGCTTCCGGTGACTCACTAGAAACTGACTGTCCCTCTGACTAGAGGAAGTGCCAGGGAGGGGCACGGTCTCCCTCCAGAGCTTCCTGCGGGCCAGATGTGGATCCTGCAGAAAGGGACCAGACTGGATCACGTTGAGTGAGAATCTACCCAGGAGAACCACCTAGAGAAGGGGAGCCCAGAACAAGGGCAGAGGATAAAGTGCCAACAGCCAGAAGAAGCATCAGACAATGGAGTCAGTTGTAGGTAAAAGACATCAGGCTCTGGGAACATTATCTCCGAAAAGCTCATAAAAGCATCTCCTGATGAAAGAAATCGGCATTTGAAATATGCCATATCTTCAGGACCCCAAATTCAAGTCACAAACATCTTCAAGGAAGACCTTTCCCTCCTGGGGCCGCCATATGCATGTGCAAGTCACCCGTGGAGTCTTGTAGGGCGCAGCCTGCAGCACTGGGTCTCACATCTGTTGCACAACTGTAAGGTCCTAAAACACCAGCTGGCATGTGGAGGAGGGGTTCCCAGTTCCTGCTAATATGGGGAATGAGCATGGACTTCTGGCTCTCTTTCCATAAACAAACCTTAGGTTATAGAGAGAAACATGGAAACAAAACAACAACGAATAAGCAAATGCAAGTCCCCTGGGAGCTGATGGCTGGTGTGGGAGCAGGGCAGGGTGAACGTGGCTTCAGCTGAAACAGAGGGTGGCTGGTCTTGGCTGCGAGTGGTGGGGGAATGAGTGAACGGAAAAGTGATGTAAGCGCTCTGCTCTTGCCCCAGTCATTGCCAGGATCACCAGTTTCTAAGACCAATGATATAGGTGTCTGTAGGAATAAAAATCAGGGCGGGACCAAGCCCACGCTTAGCAAGGAGTCAATGCATCCACTCATTCACTCAACAAATATTTACCAAGTGTTCCCCAGGCTCCAAGTACTCATCTGCAAAAACCTCACATGCTCAGGAGTGAGAGCAGCAGGTGCAAAGGTCCTGAGACAAAAGTGTGCCCCATATATCCAAAGAACAGTGAGAGTCAGAGGCACTACACAAAGAAAAGAAGGGAAAGAGAATCAAGAGATGAGGTCAGAGAAGTAATTAAGAGCAGATCATGTAGACTAGGGTGAGGCTTTAGTTTTTAATTAAGAAGGATGGAAAGCCACTGAGGGCCTGAGCAGAGAAATAGCTGTCTTTTCTTGAGAATGACCTGCAGGAGGGCAAGGTAGAGGCTGGATGAACAGTGAGGTTGTCACAAGTAGAGACATGGATGCAGCTCTGGACAGCAGGAAGGCAATGCTCATAGGAAAACCAAATAAAAAAACGGCAAAAGATTTGAACAGATACGAAGATATATGATGACAAATAAGCACACGAAAATATGTCCGACATCATTAGATGTTAGGAAAATGCAAATTAAAGCCCCAGTGTGTTCACCGTAAGCCTTATGTGCCCCTTCATACCAGTGTTGTCTTTGATCGGGAATTCTAAGAAGGCAGGGAACTTACTCTTAGTCGGAATGGCTAGAATAAAAGAATCCTTGCAACACCAGTGCCTCACGAGGATACAGAGCCCCTGGGACTCTCAGCACTGCTGGTGGGGTTGTAAAATGGTACAGCTGCTTTGGCAGTTCCTGATAAATTTTAGCGATCCCGCTGCTAGGTGTGAAATTCCTGGAGAAATAAAAATGTACCTTCACACAAAAACCTGGACACAAATATTCACAACAGCTCAGTTTCCAGTCACCCCAAAGTGGAAACAACTCAAATGTTTGCCAACAGGTGAACAGATAAAGAACTGTGGCACAGGGGCACCTGGATGGTGCCTGGGTTAAAGCCTCTGCCTTCGGCTCAGGTCATGCATGCAGGGTCCTGGGATCGAGCCCCGCATCGGGCTTTCTGCTCACGAGGAGCCTGATTCCCCCTCTCTCCCTCTGCCTACTTGTGATCTCCGCCTGTCAAATAAATAAATAAAATCTTAAAAAAAAAAAAGAAAGAAAAGAAACTGTGGCACATTCATGCAACGGAATGTGACTCAGGGATGATAAAAAAGAATAAATTGTTAACACCTGCAAAGACTTGCATGAATCTCAAAAAATGTTGCGCGAACGAGGCGAGTCTCAAAAAATGTAGGTTCCATTTCTATGACAGTGTCAGAAAGTCAGATCTCTGGTGAGGAATCTGTATTGTGAGATTCAGTGATTCTCGAGAGAACAACACCTCGTGACCACGGGTGGGGTGGAGGGGGAGGTGAACGTCGGGGGGAGGTGTGAGGAGGATTTGGGTGATACGACTGTTCTGTACATATGGCGGCATGAATCTGTACATGCGCTAAAATTCAGAGCATGGAACATGCGCGCAAGAGACGGCTCTACTGTCTGTTCACTTAGCAGTAACACGGTGGAAGCTAGTATCAGTTAGGACCTGTGCAGATGATTATTACCACGTGCTGTCTTAATTTATTCTTTTGAGTGAAGAATAATGGACATGATTGTATTAGCTTCAGGTGTGTCACATAATGATTCAATATTTATATACATTAGAAAATGGTGGCCACAATAAGTCTTGTTGCCATCTGTCACCATGCTAAGTCCTTACAATACCATTGTATTGTTTAAACCTGTGCTGTTTAAGTACAGGTTTAAGTACCCACAAGTCCCTCATTAGAGCAGAATTTCTTACAGCTCCCAGGAATAGTTGTACAGTTTCTTCAGTTACTCAAATACAACGTTTGATTAGGTCACAGGAAATAAAGTAATGCGGGAATGAGACACGGATGCCTATCGCGACCTCTCCTAAACAAGAGTGACTGGAGTTTCAGAGAAAAATAAAGAAAGATGTAAGGATTGCAAAAGGAGGAGATCAAACCACCCTGATCTGCAAGCGGGAGAGGAGGGATTCTAAGAAATTCGGAGACGAGAGCTCACAGCCCCTCCTCAGTGCAGATGTTCTGGCCCGAGGCTGCCCTGAGCCAAGAAAGGGGAGGCTTCTTGAATGAACTCTGCAGCTCTAATGTTAAGCAGGACAGAAGTCTTTACCTCCTAGAAAGGACACTATTGTTTAGCACTGAAAGTGACTAAGCTGTGAGAGTTGCCAAAAACGTCAGGAGTAACTGAGAATGCTACAAGCTGTGAAAAAACACCGAGAAGATAGCACCTGCAAATCTGGATGTGACCACCTGGTGAGAGGTCAGGGACACTGGCTCGTGGGGGTCCAGGACCCCACTCAGAGATGTCCCCTCCATCCCTGCTTGCAGAGGAGCAGGACATGGGGGGCAGCTCCCCAGCTCAGAGCAGGTAAAACCAGCTTCCCCGCCCTCTTGGAATTTGCGATCTACAACAGCATTGTCAAAGGGCACGGAAGGCTTATAGACAGCTCAGCGAACCTTTCCCGTTAGGACTGCAATCTGCAAAGGAAGAAGGAGAAGTGCGTTTGGCAGGAGGAGTGCGTGAATAAGGGAGAACTTACATGATGGAAGGAGAAGAGCCTGGCGCGAGGTCGGAAAGGGAGACTGGGGAGCGTGGGAGGACGGCTGGCCTCGAGGGAGTCAGGGGAGGGCCGTGTGGAGGTAACTGGCCCGCGGGGGTGAACGGCAACTTTCATCTGGGCTAGAGCTACTTGATTGCTAGCATTGACTGGCACTCGTCGTAGGAGATTTTCATCCTGAGTAATCCTGTACTTTGGCAAGTGTAAAATACAGTTTTTGTAACTTTTTAAGAAACCACCACTGGTCGATGTTAGTTGCACTC
Source organism: Mustela nigripes (assembly GCF_022355385.1). Taxonomy (NCBI): domain Eukaryota; kingdom Metazoa; phylum Chordata; class Mammalia; order Carnivora; family Mustelidae; genus Mustela; species Mustela nigripes. The sequence goes on along the minus strand of NC_081564.1, from coordinate 87,383,314 downwards.
AGAACAGCCATGCTCCGTGCATGGAGTCCGTTTTCTGACTTCACAGAGGCAATCATGCTTTACCAGAAGGCTGTCTTTCATGATTGCTGAGGATTTTTCTTTATTAGCAATTCTGTATTCTAGCTGAGACTCAAGCAGGTCTACCTACACGCTTGTTCATGGCAGCATCATTCCTGAGACCCAAAAGGTGGACTCCACCCAGGTGTCGACAGACAGATGAATGGAGACCAGGTGTGGTCTGCTCCGCACGGCAAAGGTTATAGAGCCTTAATAAGGAAGGAAATTCTGACATGTGCTACCAGATGGCTAAATCCCGAGGACAGAAGTGAAAGAAGACAGACACAAAAGGACAAAACTTGAATGATTCTATTTATGGAGTACCTCAATTAGTCAACCTTAACAGCGACAGAATGCAGGCTAGTGGTTGCCAGGGGCTGGGGGGTCGGGGGGGGGGCGTTACTGTCTGATAGGGATAGAGTTTTAGTTTGGGAAGACGGGAGGTTCTGGAGACTTGGCGGTGGGGAAGGTTGCTGAACAGCGTGAATGCACCTAGTGCCACTGAACTGCGTGTCCAAACATGGTTAAGACGGCAAATTTTATGTTCTATATTTAGCCACAATAAAAAAATCATATTTTCTAAAGGGGAATTCTATATCTTTCAGACACTTGTCTTATTATTTTAAAAATGAGTATCGCCAGGGAAAAATGCATAAAGCCATCCATGTATGTATGGGCCATCTTCAGAGTTTATCCTGAAGTACCTCGTCCGTTTGTCATTGATTCGGTGCCAGAATTATCCTGAAGCCTTATGGAAGCACCTGCAGGTTTAAGGAGGCATCTCGTGGATCCCTTTACTGGCCCTTTAGAAGCTCTTCTTAGTTCTGTAAAAATTGTAGCTGGTAGTGGGATATGAAGAGGAGACCTTAAACAATGAGAAAGTTTCTTGTTTCTGTGTTGTGTCTGTGCAAAAAGTACCCGCAGGAACGGTGTAGAAACAATGCTGTAATTCTTTAGCCGACTTCTGAAACTGCTTCACTTCCCTTTAGCATCTTTGGGATCTTGTCTTCCACAAGTTTATAAAATTCATCAGATTCTGAATCTCAAGGTTGGGGTCATCGAGAGGAGCTGCTGGGACCTCTCCCCTCTGACATCTGAGGACCTGCTCGGAGCCTGGGCTGGAAGCCGAGGAATGCAGGACACACAACACTGCTTCTCCCTCAAGAAATCCCTGCGTTTGTGGAAGACCCAGATTTGTAAATTACACATGCAACCACCCAGGTGCCACGGAAAGGTGTGTAGCCAGTGGCAGGGTGGGGATGGGGAGGAGGACCCATAGGCAAATGGATAAAGAAACTGGGGTCCATCCAGACAATGGAATACTTTTTTTTAAAGATTTTATTTATTTATTTAACAGAGATTACAAGTAGGCAGAGAGGCAGGTAGAGAGAGAGAGAGAGAAGGGAAGGGAAGCAGGCTCCCCACTGAGCAGAGAGCCCGCTGCGGGGCTCGATCCCAGGACCCTGGGATCATAACCTGAGCCGAAGGCAGAGGCTTTAACCTACTGAGCCACCCAGGTGCCCCAAGACAATGGAATATTAATCAGTGTTAAGAAAAACAAACAAACAAACAAACAAAAAAAAAAACAAAAAAAAGAGCAACCAAGCCATGGATAGACATGGCGGAATTTTAAATGCGGAGTAAGGAAAGAAACCACTAAGAAAAGGCTACAAACAGTATGCTTCCCACTCCACGGCCTTCTGGAAAAGGCAACACAGTGGAGACAGTGAAACAATAGGGGTTGCCAAGGCTGGGAGAGGGAGGGATGAAGAGATGTGGCACGCAGCATTTTTAGGGCAGTGTAAATACCTTGTTTGATACCGCAGCAGTGGATACACGACATCATTTGTCCGTTCGTCCAGACCTGCGGAACGCACGGCGCTGAGAGGGAGCCCTCACGTAGACACGGGCTCTGGGTGGCCCTGAGGTGCCCATGGAGGTCCGTCCACGGTAACCAACGTGCTGCTCGGCGCAGGGGCTAAGAGTGAGGTTGCGCAGGGCTGGGAAACCCTTGCTGGGAACCTGAAGCTGTTCTACAAAACAGTCTGGTTTAAAAAAAAAAAAAATCCAGTGTTGGGTGTGAGAGAGGGGCAGGACCACAGGTCACCCTGAGTTCCTGGCCTAGGAGGTTACCGGATGGGCTGGGACAGCATCGGCTTTGAGGCGCCCAGAAGAGCGTCCGGAACAGAGAAGTGGAAGTTACCGGAGACGAGCAGAGGCTGTCCCATGCTCTCTGGGGAGCGGGGCTCGGACGGCACCACCCTGTCTATGCAATCATGCGAAAGCCCCTGCTAGCCGTCAGCAGTGCCTGGAGAGCCGGGATTCAGGGGGGTGATGTGACACCGGGCTTCTCCTCTGCTGACACGGAGTGACCCTCGGCAGCAGAGCCTAACTCCACGATTACCAGTACGTTCAGGACGTTTCTTTGGCAAAGCAGCCGCAGCCACGGCATTTCGGCTTCTCTGATTTTAACAGCTGAGACCCGTCAGGAGCTCTGGGAGCCTCCTGGGCTCTGGGGTGACAGACACCCACTTACTTGGGCCGCGCTCAGAGCTGGGACTCTCCAGGCTGGCTTCGCGGTGGAGCAGCGCTCTCTGCAAAGACGTGCAGGGAAAGAACGAATTCTGGAACGTCCCCCTTTGCTAAGGACCCTCATGTGAGCATCTCTGTGCCAAACAGCACGAGACATGTTTTCCCTGGAAGGCGCTTCCACGTGAATGCAGTGGGCTCGGCAGGGATCGCCCACACGTGCTCTCTTGAAGACGGCGCTGTGTGTCGGGTGTCGCCGGGGCAAGGGTGCGGGGCGGGAGCAGGAAGGACCGGCTGGCTCCGCTCGGGGACTCCCTGCCCTCCCCTTCCACTGGGGGGAGATTCCCACCAAGCAGCTGTGTCTTGAGTCAAAGTGAAAACGTGAGAGAAGAGGCCAGAAAAGGTTCAACATTTCTTAAAGTTTGTCCCAAACAATGTGGCGCAGCTGTAGGTCGTTAGGGAACCCCAGAGGCTTGTGAACCAAGGCGAGCCCTGTGAGGAGCACAGTGACTCATCTCACGTGGAGGTTTCCGGCCGACCTTAGCAGACCGCGAAGGCGTCAGCAGCAGAGTGCGGCGGAGACTACAGTGAGTGGCTCCGGATCCGCTACATTCGAGACAGCACAGGGAATAACGCTGAGTGTCTGTCCGTTTTCGGTTCACTGACCTTGACCAACATCGCTGGTGTTCTAAGACCAAAGAACACACTGCATGCCTGTGTTCCCCAGGGCTGAATTTGTGCAGCACCTGCAAAGAAACAGTGCTCCATTTTCTCTTTGCAGCCACTGACAAATCCAGGACAAGCTCTGGTTTCCCTTCTCATGTGGGCTCTTTCCACAACCGCAAGCGAGGCAGTGCCTCCCAGAAGAGAGGACCTGGACTCTGGTTCCAAAATGTGATTCTATCATCAAGGGACTACTTGCAGGACAATGAAGGTGCAGTCACCTCCACTGTCGGCCACTTCTGGTTCTTGAAAAGGACAATGAAGAGTCTCGATGAAGGGAATGCACTTTAAAGTCACAACGAAATGCCCGGTTACAACCACGGAGACGGCTAGCACCAGTGCAAGGACAGTTGGCCAGGACGGGGAGAAACTGGAACCCTTGCGCATCGCTGATGGGGATGTAAAACGAGGCACCTGTTCTAAACAACAGTTTGGTAGTTTCTTAAGCTAAGCGTAAGTTTACCATAAGACCCACCAAAGCCATGCCTAGGCATTCAAGTAAAATGAAAACATAGGTCCACAAGAGGACATATCCATAAATGTTCACAACCGCATCGTTCACAGTAGCCAAAAAGCAGAAACAATGCAGACGTACATCGCGGAGGCCGATTTGTGGAGATTTGTGGTCGCCTGGGCCTGGGGATGGGAACAGGCAGCTAACGTAGACAGGCAAGAGATCTTTCCTGGATGATAGACATGTCCCGAATTCGATGTGGTTGGTGATACTTGCATGACTGTAAATTTTCTAGAAATCATTGAATTATTTACCTAAAACTCGGGAGATTTCATGGCATGTCAATATGCCTCCATAGATCTGTTAGAAATAAATGGTGCTGACTGGAACCCAGCAGTCTGAGAGCACGTGAGGTGGAGGAGGTCTGGTCTAGGAGCTGCCTGTCCTGAGAACGGAGGAGAGTGTGTGCCCTCTTCCTACGGGCAGGAGCCATCGTCCCGAGTTTCTGGGCAGATGATGAGAGATTTACTCTGGCCCCTGGAAGATGACAAAAATGAAAGAGAGAAAACGTGATATAAACCCATGGCTTGGCCAGCTGCCCCTCCATCACCGTGTGCACAATCAAGTCCTTTCAGGGTCCCTGGGTACGCTTGGAGTGCAACACCTAGCAGGTGCTCCTGGAATCAGCATAGGTTTGGCACCAAGAGCTGCAGACCCGTCTTCTGGCAGGGTTCCTTCGGGGGACCTGGGTGGTCTGAGGGGCACAGGGAAGGGCGGAGACTCAGCATATCGCCCTGTGGAGAATTTTGTGTTGTAACGTAACTGCTCCCCCGAAGGTGAATGAAAGTGCTCCTACCACATTAAGTGTTATCACAGAAATATGAGCAAGGCTGTAAGATCTCAGAAGAAGAACTAGTGCTCAGAGAGTGGCTTAGGGTAGCCCAGGGCTGCACCTCTCAGATGTCTAGCATCACAGCTGCTGATGAGACCAGAAGCTACAGACACCAGCGCTCTGGGGCTTGCTTCTCCTCCAGTAATTCATCTCTTTAAATAGCAGTGCTTTTTTACTGTCTCTTCAAATAATGCGTGTTGTCTAAAATCAAATTAGAAATTTGATGTAAAAAATAAAATGCAATCCCCTGCCCTTCCTCCATCCTGGAGAAAACACTGTAAACAATTTGATGTTTCTTTCCATAAATTTTGGTGGACATACAAAAATATATGATATGCATTTAAAAAAAGAAAGCCTTGGGTGGGATGTGATGTTCTGAAACTTGCTTCTTCACTCAGAGGTATTGTGAGTGTCTGTACTGGTTCAGGCTCTTTCCATTGCAAATGACCGAAAACCAACTCGCCCTGCAGATTTTATGGACTGGGAAATTTATGGACTGGGAAACTGAAAGGCAGGTGCTCAAAGGCAGCCCTCCACCATCCTTCCTGGACGCTGGCCTTATTCCCCCACAGATTCTTTCTGCCGTGGTCCCTGGTGCCTGCATCTCCGGGGAAAGGAGCTCCCCCTCCCATCAGTTCCAACAAGGACTGTGTCCCCTTGGCTCTCAGTGGCCTGTTGGGGCTCCTGCTGGCTGGCTGGGGAAGGTGCTGCCCTCATCAGCAGGCTCTGTCTCAAGCCCACTCCCCCTCCCCCCCACTGTCAGTGGAGATCAAGCCCAGGGACTGAGAGGGAGAGGGCGTGATTCCCTGAGGAGATGTGGAGTGAGTGATGACAAGGGCGGGAAAATGACAAATTTTCCTGTGACCGCTCTCCGATCAAACAGACTTCACATCCCGGTTTCCGATGGTGGCACACATCGTCCACTTAGGGGAGATGGACGTGTACGTAAACAATCCCTACTGTACACAGCAGGTTGCGTCCAACAGGTTGCTGTCCACGTGTGTTGTAAGGGACATCCTGAAGCCTCCGCTTTGCCCAGCTCCTTCCAGAATGTTGGAGTCTCTCAAGTCAGGGTAAACGGGTGCTGAGCTTCGTAAACCAGACAATCTGAGGACGCGAGGCAAGACTGCACGCGAAGCTGTGCCTTCCTTTTCGCCGTCCTAACTTCCATCCCCCACGTCCTGGGACGCCGACCTCTGGCAGCAGAGGATTCCCAGAGAGACTTAAACCCTGATCCCCAACCCAGGCTGGCCCAGACACAGGGTCACTTCTCCTTCCTCCCCAAACCCAGCTCACATTTGTAAAGTAGGGCTGATCACTTCACACAAGAGCAGGATAAGAACATGGATACGGTCAAGTCCAAATGATGGTGTAGTTAACCCATCTGAAGTGCCAATGTGTTGGAAGAGAGATTCTCCTTGAGTGGGGTGGGAAGTTTGACAATCCACTCTTTTCTTCAGGCTGACCCTCCCTCACCCCACAACAGGTTCACAAGCGACCGGAACACACCACCTTCTGCAAGGCGGCGTCGCGTTTTCTGTAGTTCGCCCTTGGGCCAACATGGCAGCCACGGCTGGGATGGAAAACAGATCGTAGGAAATCTTGTTCTAGGGATAACTTTTGCGAATGACTGTTGAAGATGACAAACGTTTGAAACTTTCTTGGCCAGCGGCATGACATGTCAACAAGTAATGGTGACACACAGAGAAATTTTACACTCTCACTTGTAGAGTGGCTATTCCGATATCGAGACAGGAATCAGAAGATCAAGTCTAGAAGCCTCTAACATGCCACCAGCACTAAGGAGCCTGTGAAAGAGCTCATGCCCTTTCCTGTGAAGTATTAGATAGTGACCTTCTCCATTCACCTGCCAGGCTGCTTAGAGCATCGTACAAGTGAATGCATGTGAATATGTCAAGTAGTGTATTAAAAACAGGCATATTTGTCATTATCCAAGTCCTTTGAGAAAGAAAAATATTTTTACAAGCTCAATGTATGTGCAAATGTAGCAGAATCCTACGCTAAGAAACCTATTTATCTTGTATAATCAAAGTCAGGAAACACAGCACTTTACCTTTCTCTTCCCTGTCACGGCCTATAAGTGAAATGTTCATGCTCTTTTCTCAGTGACAAGTTCAACTGCCAGTAGACGAGTTCAGAACCCAGAAGATATGTTCAAACATATTCCCAGCCCTGTGATGTGTCTGGATTGCTCAGTTTAGCCTCGGGGAAATCAGAAAGAAATATTTATGTGTTAAAAGCTCTTTCTCAAGAAAAATTCCAAAGGGGGCTCAACGTTTTCTGACCTTTCACTCACTTCTTCAGCAGATAACCCTTTGTATCAGGTGCCTGATCAGGGTCTGGGATTACCACATAAAATAAGACCGTGCTTCCCCTCAAGTGGCCTGTAGTCTAACAGAAGAAATAACTGAATGGCCCAGTCTAGTTTAAGTGCTTAATTAAAACAAACAAGCCCTGATCACATAGTGTATTTCCTCAGCTCTGTGTGCCTGACGCCGGGGCCCGGAGCATGGGTCCTGGACTCTAGAACACGGGCGCCTCCCCTCTGCTTGAGGACTTTTGCTTTGGTGGGGTGGGGGGGGTGCAGAGCAAAATTTTCACCTCCTTCAAGACAGAGGAAAACTCCCCTGTGAATTTCTGCATGAATACAGCTTGGCTGAAGGGATCTCTGGGCCCAGCCACTTCTAATATTATGACTCCTTTCCAAAGTTTGGGTAAGGGAGTAGAAGGAAGTAGTTCTTGGGTCTCATACAATTTTTTTTTTTTTTTTTTTTTTTTTTTAGGGAGTCAAAGCTTATTGAAATCAACCTGATGTGAAGCAGGCACTGGGCCAAGCCACTCCCCAACTCCGCCCATCCCCTTCCTCCTGGTCCACAAAGGCTGCCAGTCATTCTGAATCATGCAGCTGGATCGCAGAGCCCTGCTGAAGCCACCAAAGTGCAGCCGGCAGGTCTCTGGGAGATGAGAACTAACTTGTTTTTCTTTGTTCGTGAAGCCAAAGCTTCATGTTCTGTTGCTTGTACAATTACACATTTGTTTGTTTGTTTGCAGCTCTGGGGGACGATCTTCAGTATCAAGGTTATAGCTGGCCTGTAAGTCACCTTCATGTGAATACCCAAAAATGCCTCCTTGGGACAGGGAATTCAAAAAGGCACCCCTCCATGGGGCCCCCTAGGAAAAAGGGTTTGGTGAGCGGAGCTCTGGTGGGCCTCAGCCCCATCCACCTCTTCACTTGGCTTTGCACAGTGCACCAACTGTGCAGCAGGACGGCAGCCTGCAAGGTTCTGCCTTCTGAGGACTTTATTTTGGTCTAGGGAGCACTGTAACATCTGTGTCCAAACAATACTGAATATTTAAAGGATCTCTCTATTGGGGAGTTATAATTTTGTTCTCCTGTTTTTTTCTTTATAAAATGCCAAAAGAAGTGTGATTGGCATTTTTTTTTAAAACTTAGGAAAGTAAAAGCTGACTTGCAAATCCTAATGCTGTTAACTCTGACTTCAAGGTCTGTGATTTTTATTCCTAGGTTGTACAGAGTAAGTGTTCGCACGTCTTTACCTCATTCTTCTTCCTATTCCTGCCCCAGACCCCCAAAATCATGGGAATAGGAATCAACTTTAGGCCATCAAAATTTTCAAGCAAAACCCGTGGATGCTCTCTGGGCTTCACAACTATTTTGAAATGAGACAACCAAGTTCCGACAGGGCCAGCTTACCAAAATGCTCCCCGTAGTGCTTCTGCTCGGGGGTGCCCTGGGAAGTGGGAGAACTGGTCATTCATAAGGCGCCGCAGCAGCCGTCACTGCTGTGGACAGAGGGACCCCGTCCGAGTGTTTGCGGCATCAGGAATATCGGCCCTGTCCCCACAGGCTCCTTCAGTGTTTGTTAATTTGATGTTTCCCAATTCCTAGAGGCTTCTCCCACCCAGCCATGAAGGTTAAACCGTGAGCTGCAGAATAGGCAAGGTTAAGAAGCCAGTTTGCGAAGGATAATCACAGAATGCTTGATCGGGCGGGAATAGTTCCTGTGATTCCTACACTCAGGAATGGAAATTCGGACAGAGAGCAGGCAGGAGGGCCATGGCTTTGGGCTGGCACGGAATAGGCTTGGAACAAGCTTTTTAAAGTGAATGTGTGAGCCACAGGGTGGGGTGGGGGGCAGCTTTCAGAGGCCTGCTGCTGTGACAGTTCACCTCCTAGGACACCACCCACCTCGGACTCTCTCCCTGGGGTAGAAAGGCTTTCAGGCGATGGAGGAGCAGCTCCGTGTGGGGTGGAGAGAGCTGGCAAGAACCAGAGACCGCTCTGTTGGTGGAGGCGCCCGCCTATTTTATGTAAGGACTGGGATTGGAACAAGGAAGCATGCTCCCCTGATGATGTTACAAATATACAGAAATACAATTTAGACACATTGAGTGAACGCTTGCTTTCTCCTAGCCAGGGTTAAGTGGAAACGTTTAAAGAGTGTGGCACTCTCTGTCCCCGTAAAGGACGCCCCAGCGTTTTTTGGCACCCCGGACCACAGCGGTGGGATGCGGGACGCTACCCGGGAGAGGAGGGCAGGGATCGCTAAGGTGTCCGGACCGCCCCGGCACTTGGCTCTAGGCCCGCTCGCGTGTCTCACCCCCGGGAAGAGCCCGGAGGGAACCCAGCTTGCAGGGGAGAGAGGGAGGACCCCAGCAGAGGGGCAAACGGGCCTGGGATGCAGCTGCAGAGAGCAACCAGGGCTCTGGCCCGGGGTGGCGGTGGGGGCTGCTCTGTAACAAGAGTGTGCGGGCGCTGAGCGCCGCCAGAGCAGGGGGTAGATCTTGTCTGCATTAAAGATGTGTCCGCAGAGGAACCCGGAGTGGGACCCGGGGGAGTTTGAATCTACGCGGGTTCTGCGGATTCTGTTTAAGAGGCGGAACTGGTCTTCTTGGAAAAAAGGTGCAAAAAAAAAAAGAAGAAGTGGAAAGGTGTCGGGGTGCGGCGAGCAGAGCAGGGCGAGCAGCGCGCGGACCCCCGAGCCGCGAGCGGACACCCCTTCCCCCGGCGCCCCAGAGGGCGCGCAGGCTGCGGCCCGCGGACACTCCACCCCACCCCACCCCACCCCACCGCCAGGACGGGCCGGGCGCGGGCAGCCGGGCGGCCGGGCTTCCCCCTCCCCTCGCGCGGCCTCTCCCCCGCGCCCCCTCCCCCGCCGGGCCCGGCCGAGCCGCGGAGCCGCCCCGGGAGCGCGGGGCGCGGGCGGCGGGTCATGGCGCGGAGCCGGCCCGGGCGGTGCGGGCGGCGCGGGCGGTGCGGGCGGCGC